>NW_022196903.1:11862552-11920022 GCF_008632895.1 Mastomys coucha
AAAAAAAAAAGATGCTCTCCACCTTCTATTTTTGCAGTCTAATTAGAATATAGCTTGTCAAAGATTTTATTTTAATGTTTTAATATTTTAATTTTAATTGAGATAGAATTACATTACTTCCCTCTTTCTTTCCTTCCCCCAGTCCACCTCAACTGATCTCCCTTAAACCCCTCACTCCCAACTTAATAGCCTCTTTAAATTTTAAGTATTTTACACACACACAAATATATATATAAATAATTAGGCAGACTTTGTTACTGTTGTTTGTATGTATATGGCTTCATGGCAGCTGAAGTCTTATTAGGATTGAATTTTATTGGAGACCTTTGATCTTTTGATACTGAAATATTTCTACATAAATACACAATACAGCCGGGCAATGGTGGTGCACGCCTTTAATCCCAGCACTTGGGAGGCAGAGGCAGGCAGATTTCTGAGTTCAAGGCCAGCCTGGTCTACAGAGTGAGTTCCAGAACAGCCAGGGCTATTTAGAGAAACCCAGTCTCAAAAAACCAACCAACCAACCAACCAAACAAACAAACAAAAAAACCACAATACAAGCATACATATTTAGACTTGTGAATATTTTTATAGACTTTTCTGCTATGATTTTCAAGTAATAATTTAAACATTTGGTCTTTTGATTTTGTTCCATGTATCCCTAGGTGATTTTTCATTTATTTTCAATGATATTTTTATTTCCTTATTAATTTCTAAGTATATTTTCCAACAAATTTCTTTTGAGCTCTGAGATGATGATGATGATGATGATGATGATGATGATGATGATGATGGTGATGCTGATGATGATGACAATGATGTTGATTTGCTTAATCTTTTCTACTGTTGGAGCTGGCTATCACATTCATTTATTTGATTGATTAGAGTTTTCAGCTAAAGATTTTTTTCTTTTTAAAATTCATTTTCTCTGTTAAGTTTCCTGCTTTGGTTGACTGACATTTTTCCAATGTCATTAAATTTTTTCCTGTATTTTCTTAATATTTGTTAAATTCTCTTAAAATCATTTTTGAGTCTTTATATCTTCATTCCACTTCGATCCGATACTGAAAGTGTTATTCTTTTGAGTGGTCATGTCTCCTTGGGTTTGTTTCTTGGATTACATTGATGTCTGTATGTTTGGTGAAACAGATCCATGCTTCAGTGTTCACAAGCTAGCTGGGCTGTAAGAGTCTTCCCAGAGGATGGTGAAGCTCCAAGGGACTATAGTGAAAGGGATACAGTGATTTGGACATAAATTAGCCTGAGTCTTTATGTCTTATCGAAGCCAGTGGTGGTGATGATTGCAGGAATCAGAAGTTCTAGTGACATGTATATCTTAAGGAGTGCTGCTTGTTGCTGGGGTCTTCAGCAGTGATGATTCATAAGCTGTGGTACTTTCTTCTCCCAGAAGAATAGTCTTATTTGAAGAGATCCTTCTCAGCTTTGGCCTGGATTTGCCTAAGATAACCTTTGTCTCAGTGGCATCTATTTAGCATACATAGAGCTGAAGCCTAAAGCACAGTTTTGTATGGAGTAACCAAGACTGCTACTTGTGGAATAGGTTTGATTTTTTGCTATGCTCGTAGAATAGGTGAGACATCACTATTTGTGAAGTGTTCATAGAATGGAGAGAGAGTCTTGAGGTATGTACAGAGTTCCCTAGATCTGATGTGAAGGAGAGGCGTGGATTTTTCTGGCCACTAAAAGAGTATCCAATGTATTCAGAGCCCAGAGTATAAACTGGACTATCCTATGGTAATGGATAGCATATGAGATGTGGAAATATGAAGTACATCTTTGTAACCTGAATCTTCAATGTTGGTATTCACAGACCAACCGTGCCTTATGGCTGAAGATATGCATGGTTTTACAAAAAGTGATGCCTCTATCCCAAAAGTGTTGAAACACCAGTTACTTTTCAGGTTAGAAGGCATGTATGCCATGTTTTCCAATTCAGAGATCTCCAGTAGGAATGGCCATTGACTCCATAGAGCTACCTTATGCTTTGGCTCTCTTTGTAATAGTCCCACTGGAGACAATTATTTCCAATGATAAAGCTAATACAATGGCATCCACTGTTTTCATTGCTGTCAGCTATCTTTTGGTGACTCATCTATGCTAATATATTCTGTTATGCTTTCAAAATGGATATTATCTGACATGTTGAAAAATTGCAGTATGTGTGTGTGTGTGTGTGTGTGTGTGTGTGTGTGTGTGTGTGTTAGTTAGTTTTTAGAGTTTTACTGCTATGGACAGGAACCATGACCATGACAAGTCTTATAAAGAACATTTAATTGGGGTTAGCTTACAGGTTCAGAGGTTCAGTCCATTATTATCAAGACAAGAGCATAGCAGCATCCAGGCCGGCATGGTGTCCTACTACACAGAGCTGAGAGTTCAACAACTTCATCTGAAGGCTGCTAGTGGAAGACTCAATTGGTATGGTCTGAAAACCCACTCCCATAGTTACACACCTACTCCAACAAGGCTACACCTCCAGATAGTGCCACTCCCTGGGCCAAACATACACAAGCTATCACATTCCACTCCCTGGCCCCCATAGGCTTGTTCAAACACATGAGTCTATGGTGGCCATACTAGCCATAGCATAATAAAAAAGTACATTTAGTCCAACTGTGAAAGTCCCCATAGTCTATAGCAGTCTCACCAATGTTAAAAGTCCAAAGTGCAAAGTCTCTTCTGCAATTCATTCAATATCTTAACTGTAATACCCAAGGCAACACAGTAATCCAGCTGGGCAAACTCCAAACTTCTCCATGTCTGGAAGTCAAAGTGGGCTTCAGATCTCCACTACTTTTTCATCTTTGTCTACTGCAACAAACTTCTTTCTCCTGGGTTGGTTCCACTCTCTGTTAGCAGCTTTCTTCAGCAGATAGCCAAGGGCTCTGGCTTCTTGAATATCTTGGGGGCTCCAAGACAACTTTAATGTTACAGCTTCATGTTTCAATGTCTAAGATCCAAACATGATCTTCTGGGCTCCTTCAAAGGGCTGTTATCACTTCTCCAGCTCTGCCCTCTGTAGCACGCTAAGCTCAGGTTGATCCACTCCACTGTTGCCGCTGTTCTTGGTGATGATCCCATGGTACTGCCATCTCCAATACACTGGGGTCTTCTGCTGCAACTAGGCTTCACCAATACCCTCTCATAGGCTCCCTTCATGGTGCTAAACCTCAACTCCTTTGCATGACCTCTTTAGTCCTGGGCCATCAATTACATTTGAGGCTGCACCTTCACCAATGGCCTTCCATGACCTCTCACTGTGCCAAGCCTTCATGACATTTTTATGCCTTCAAAACCAGTACCACCTGGGTGACTCTGACACATTACAAAGTCCAGCTGCAGCATTAGGTACAACCTTGGCTATCTCTGGAACACAACTTCTTTGTTCTCTCAGAAAACACTTCCCAGAAGATGTCACCTCAGTAATGCTGGTGTCTTCCTAATCACAGCTAGTTTCTTAGATGCAGGTAACCGGCATCAATTGTCCCAGTACTCCTTTCTATTTTTCACTCTAAAGCCAGAGAGCCACGTAGCCAAAGCTGATAACTTCTGCTGCTTGCAGATCATAGTCCCCTTGTTCTATTATTTTATCACTAGTTTTCTGATTTCCAATTCCTTCCACAACCTAAACTTGGCTGTCCTGGATATTGCTCTGTAAATTGACCTGGAACTCGGAGATCTGCATGCTTGTCTCCTGAAATTAAAGATGTGTCCCACCACACCTGAATTTACGCTTTTCTTTACCTAGAACTTGCTCTATCCTAGGCTGGCCTTGAGCTCAGAGATCTGCTTGGCTTTATCTTCTGGTACTAAAGGTGTGTGCCACCATGCCTGGATATAAACTTAGCTGGGTAGGATCTTGCCCCCAAAGTCCCTTAATCTGTTATCTCCTAGAACATAATGTTCAATTTCATTTCACTTCCTGGTGCCCCTTTAATACTTGAACCATATACTTTATATTTTTCCTTTCTAAGGTTGTTATGCTTTTTCAAAAAGCTTTTCGTGAGACTTAACCAAAGAACAAAGTCTCTGCTGGGCTTTTTTGAGACTTCCTTTATCAATGCAATTAATATAAATCTCTTTACCTTAGCCTCAGGCAGTCCCTTTAGACAATGGCAAAAAGTAGCCACGTTCTTCACCAAAACATCACAAAACCAGTCTCTCAGCCACATATTAGAGTTCTTCTCCACTGAAACCTCTTCGGCCAGGTCTGCACAGTTCAAATCATTCACATCAACGAAGTTTTTCCTATTCCTACTAGTATGACTCATTAAGCCTCTTACTGATGTCCAAATACAAAGTCCCAGAATCCACATTCTTCCAAACAAAAGCATGGTCAGGCCTTTCACAGCAGTACCTCATGCTCAGTACCAAATTCTGTCTTAGTTAAGGTTTTACTGCTGTGAATAGACACCATGACCATGGCAAGACTTATAAAGGCAAGAGCATGGCAGCATCCAGGAAGGCATGGTACACTACTACACATAGAAGGACAACATCTTCATCTGAAGGCTGCTAGTGGAAGACTCACTTTCAGGCAGCTAGGAGTCTTAAAGTGCAATCCCACAGTGACATACCTACTCGAACAAGACTACATCTCCAAATATTGCCACTCCTTGGGCCAAGCATATGCAGACTATCACAGTGTGTGTGTGTGTGTGTGTGTGTGTGTGTCCATGTGTGTGTCTGCAGGCTTCCATGTATGGGTATCACGTGTGTGCCTAATGCCCACAGAGCCCAGAAGAGACCATCTTATCCCTCAGATAGAGGTATAAATGGCTCTAAGCCACCAGGTGAATGCTGGGAACAGAACCCAGGTCCTCTGCCAAAGTATCAGATGCTCTTAATAACTGAACCATGTTTCCATCCCTCAAACTCCTGCTCCTAAAATACAAATATTTGGTTATAATTATATAAATGATAGAAAAAGTAATATTAGAATATCATAAAGTTTTCTGAAAGTTAATTTTTCTTGTACTGTATTTGAAAGTTAGGTTGTGAAATAAATAAACAAAGCTGAAATTCATGTCAATTTCCTTTTGCTTTATTTTACATGAAAAGAACAGAAGAGGAGGAGGAAGATTAAGAAGAAGAGGAAGAGGACAATGATGAGGGGAGACAATGATGGGATCTTATTGGAGAATGTAGAGTTTCTGATGGTGGTAGGAAGTTTTAGAATTTATCTACAAACAGTATCTTAATATTTCTCCCTTGCAATGTAGTCTTCTAAACCAAAGAAACCAAGAAACATGTGAGATAATACCTTACTTAAGTATCTTAAATATCTTAAATCCTTAATAATAAAAAAGAATAAATACAAGTAAATACTTGTTCAAGTCTGGATAACTGAACAACACAGTAATTGTCAACATAATGGAAATTGTAAGACAGCTGCATAAGTGAACTCACAGAAGTGGTGCCTGCATGCATATTACAAAGGCAGCTGACATGCTGACAAGGAGAAGCTCATGCGCCCCACCCCTAACCTAGGAGCTAGCTACAGCTGATAGAGAAATGAGAGTCAGTTTTTTTTAAGGGTATGACCCACTAAGTACTAAGTGGCTTACTAAGGTAAACCACACTCCAGTGGCTAACCCCACACCTATGAATATATGGGCATTACAAATTAAAGTCAGTGTTTTGTTTTTGCCCAAGAGATCATGAAGTTGAGCAGTATGGGGAGATGGGTAGTGGACCTGAGAGGAACTATGTATGGGAAAGAATGGGAGATAATATTGCCAAAAATATATTACATACATTTAGAAACTGGCAAACATATAGTTACAAAGTTAAGCTAAGAAAGAATATCTGCCCTCTTTTGTTAAATTAGCCTAGGATTTATATCTACAAAGTTTACTCAGTTGATTTATGTTTTGCTGTAATTATACTGAACCTTCCTATTTTGAGAGTTTTTTTATCCTCCCATATATGATTAACATACTCTCCCTTATGGCCTTACAGAAATTTTAACAAATTGCCTTAAAAATTCTCCTTCAAATTCTTCAAAATCCAATCACTTGAGAGTTAAACTTTTATTTGTTTTTATTTCTCTTGGTAGTGTCTAATAACTTTTGTTACTATACTGGACATTTGATACTATTTTTTATACACTAAATTTTGTTAAGTCTTCTAAAGGGCATGATGTTTCATTTCTTCTTAAAAATGGATAATTAACTTGATTTAACTCAATTAAAAATATATCTCCTGGGAAATAGCTCAAATGAAAATTTAAATTTCATTTGAACCTGGTGTTATATCAGGTGGTTGTGTGATTTGTGGCTTACCTACACATGCGAGCTTTAGTAAAATACAAAATATTGGACCTGTACATTGTGGCCTTTTATTTTATTGTAATTTCTTTTTAAATAGCTGAAAATATTTTCCAAAAATCTATTTTCTCTTATTTTTATGAGGCATAATGTTCTAAGAGAATGACTGCACTAAAAGTTACAGAAAATTGCTTATAGTTTGTTAGCATAGGCTTGTGAGTTTCTAATCCTTCTCAACATTCACCTACTTTAGGCAATTGTTCGAAGCTGTTCAGTCTGTGTGTGTGTGTGTGTGTGCTTAAAAGAACTTTTCATGAGAAGTTTGGGTACGTTAGAGACTTATGGACGGCTCTATTATTCTTTGAAGCTATCTGGATTCTCCCATGGAAATCTAAGAAAACAATCGACTGACCAGTAAAGTTAAAATAAATTCAAACTATATACAACATATAAAAGTAGTGTTGCTACAGATAAAGGCATCTATAGGAACAATGTGGTACCAGCAGCTCAATGGCAGGAAGAAACGCAACAAAATATTCCTCCAAGTCTTCAAAGCCTGGGTCTAATGTGCCTTGAGAATGTGAGATTCATAACAAGACAGGAGCTGTGAAGCAGGCTTTGGTGTGCCAATCCTCAAAACACAAAACAAAGTTGTAAACCTGAGCTCACCTGCAAGGCAGTCTTCTGCAAAGTACATGGAAATTAGAAGCCCAGGAACAATAAATGCCATGTACTCAGAGGCTGCAAGGAAAGGAGAAATACATTGGAAGCAGTACAGTTCAGAAAGTAGTTTATCCTGTAGCAAGAGTAGCAGGAGCAGAATCGCAAGGACATGAAAACACAAGAGCTATCTCTTCTTCTCTTCTCTGCCTCTCATCTATGTTGCTTTAATAGTTTCATGGAAAAGTGAACCATCTGAAGGGAATCCCATATAACAAATGAGAGATTATAAATGTCCATTCCTCTTGGCTAACAAAGCATGCTTCAAAAATATGCCAATGACATGAGAAAGAACTTGTGAGTAAATACTTTCCCATAAGCTAGAGAGAAGTAAATCAATAAAAGGGCAAGATTTCAAAACAGAGTTAAAGAACTCTGTTAATATTTGGAATAAAATTAAGAAAAGGGATTGCGAGTTTGAATTCCAGAAAAATAATGAGTGGTACTTTGACAGCGGGGGCATGAGGCAGAAGTTGGATCTCAAGGTGGGTGCAAAAGAAGGGACTACCGAGCTGAGCAAAACCTACTCAACTAACTGTTCCAGAACATTGAAAGCGAGTAAAAGCGCATAGTCTAACAAAGCAAATAGAGATGTGATACAAAAGGCTAGAAACAATCTTTATTCCTCTTGTCAGTAGAAACTCATAGCAACAAACAACAAATCTAGGGGAAAATGAAGTAAAGTGCATAGTGCTACATAATATTTAGTTTCTGTACATAACAATTTTTGTGTATGCCAGAATTTGTATTTATTTTTAATAAATTATTTTTTAGATTATAATTATATAGTTTTCCCCTTCCCTACCTTCCGTTACCCCAACTCTGACCCTGTGGGGAGCCGCAGCTACCACCATATATATATATATATACATATATATATATATATATATATATATATACACACACACACACACACACACATATACATATTGATCACCTGGTCTCCGGCCAGAGCAGAGAGCATTGATAATCAAGCCATTAGTTGGAGAAGCTGTGTGCCTCTAGTTTGTGATGCAAGCTGGTATGAATTTCCCGCAGCCTATTATGCTTTGCCACGCAGCTGATGCTGATTGGGACCAGGGAAAGTATTTAACCTGCGAAGGCAGTGGCACATGCCTGTAGTCCCAGCTACTCGGGAGACTGAGAGAGAGATAATAGAGATTAGAGAGATTAGAGAGATTAAGAAGAAGAAGTAAAAATGAAGGTTCCTGAATAAAATCTGCTTGGAGAAGGGCTCGTGTTTGCCTCCTTATTTCTGCTGGACGGAAGGGTGGCTTACATGACCCCCACTCCAAAGATTCCTAGTTCTCTTTCAAATTCATGATTTTTTCACTAATTGTTGTTACATTAGTATATAACATATACATATATATATAATATACATTATATATATATATATTTCCTTAATATGTAAATTAAATCTGGTTAGTCCTGTTAACTCTTTGTATGTTCTCAAAGCTAAGCATTTAATATTGGATAAAGAGCAGTTGGTATGCTCTTTCTTGGTGAAGACTATTTCTCCAATTCTAAACATTATTTAGTTGCCTATCTTTTTAACCAATCAAAATAAAATGTTCAAGTCCAGTCCAAAGTATAGATCTAAGCTTCAGAGATTATTCGAGAAGTGATGGCAGAAAGATTTTAAGAGCAAAGAGGATCAGAGCTTTGGTTGTAAAAGTGTGTCTCCTGGAAGTTCATAAGCAACCCCAATAAAGTCTCACCAAGTGGCTACATAAAGATGAGCTGAGTAAAGACCACAGCAATAAACATGCTAAAGTGGATGGGCCCATGAGCATGAGGCCTCAACCCTACACAAAGAACTGTAGAGTTGTTGTTAACATCTGAAGAATAATGCAAGAATCAGGAAAAACAGCGGTTTCGCTCATGCTCCCACATTCTGGAAATCCCTTCTTTCACTGTGACTAATATTTAGTCCCAATTCCAATTATATTTGAAGAACACTATTTATTCAAACAAGTGAATGTTTATGTTTTAAATTTTCACCATCTCTGGGGCTAACTAAAGGATTCCAGATAATTTACTTTGATGTGTTTAAAATGCAAACACTGTGCACATTAATGTTGCTAATGAAATGTGGGACTCATCTGTTTATATATCTAAAACTCCATAGATTCTAAATCTTCTACTTAAAAAACATGTCCTATCCATATGGAGACATGAATGAATTACTTGGCAACTCCCATGATTACACAAAACCTTGTTTACCTAAATGTTTTGCTATCCCAGAACATTTCTGATAAACAGCCCTTAGAGTGTGGTCTGAGTGTACTAGAGTGCATCCTGCATCAGGAATCTACAGCACACCTGCCTCGCTTACCTGACTGTGAACTGCAGTCAGCTTCCATTGGATTTGCTAATCATTGCCTTCTCAAAGATTTGATTAGACAACACTAGTTTCTTTTGTTCGTTCTTTCATTCATGGCTATAGGTAAAGTTTTATGTGGACTTAAATATCATAAAGGTGAAACTAAGATGACAATGGACCATTTAGAAGCTGTCACTGCGATCAGCTATTTGAGAGCATGATCTGGTTTTATTCTTATCTCAGTCATAAAAGAAAAATGTTTGTTTGTAGTGATGGTATTGCTGTTGCCTTAACTACTGGGAGACAGTTTGATCAGTTACAAAGTCAAATAAGTGTATTATCACTAGCAAAATTTTGGACATCCTCACCTCATCAAAAAATACATGGGGATTTTAATTAGTGGAAGAAAAGATCTGAGTAACTCATATGCCAAGTCTTACTTCAAAGAGATACCACAGTCAATACAATGCTCGGAGGATATTGCTCTTTCATTATTTACAGCACTAGAGATTTAAAACAAGGGAATCGTAATGGTCTGGGGAGACTTAACCAGGTTCTTCTTCAGCAGCTGGAAACAGATTATAAAACGTGCAGACTTTCCTTCAAGGATTATTTTTCAGCAGATTTTTTTTATATATATTTCTGTAACAAAGGAAGTCTGGCCTCTTCACTCATAAAAGACAATGAAGGAGATTTTCTAAGAAGAAGGATAAAATAGACACTCAATTCCTAAGTCATGGGGGCTCCTTTTTCAAATATAAATGCATTTAAATGTGCTAAAAAACAGAGTTTTAAAATAATGTCACAACACTTCAAATTAGAAGATAGAGATTTTAATGATTAAAAAAAGGTGAGTGATTCAGGTAGCCAACAATTCAGTAAAGAAAATTAGAAAACATTTTTTTTTACTAATTTCTATGCCAAATTTTTCACATATATTCAATATGTATAATGGACATATTTATAGCATATATTGCTAATTTCACTAATAGATTTCTTTGTACAGTTGTAGTAACCAGACCTGGCAAGTCCACAGTCAGTATAGCCAGCGTTCAGGAGCAGCAGCTTGCAAACTGTTAAGGCCTGATTCTGTGTTAGGAACACTATCTTCAGGACTGAACTTAAAACCTTTCCACCTGTGGGAACAAGTCTATTAGATTATGCAAGATAGTCTTTACATAAACTCTGAGTTGTTTCAATAATAATCACATCTACAAAACGTCTTCACAGTACCACCTAAATCATCATTTGACTGACTACCTCTTTAGGCCCAGCTCAACTGACACATACAAATGATCGTTGCTGTTTGTTATATGCAAATTAAAACAATAACAAAACAGAAAATGTAGTCTAGGTTCTAAAAAGACCTGGGATTCTAGAGAACAAGCAAGCAGAAGAGCAAAACATGATTCTTTTTTTACACTTAGGTAAATGTAGGAGCACATTTTACTCTGTGTGTGTGTGTGTGTGTGTGTGTGTGTGTGTAAAACTGTGGGTTCATATCCATGTGTAGTCTAGAAGTCACCTTTAGGTACTATTCTTCATGAAGCCTTTAACCTTGTTTTTTGAGACAGGTTATCTAATTAGGATAGGTGGGTGTCATCCAGTCGGGTAGGCTGGCTAGCCAGCATGCCACAGGGATTTGCCTCTCTGCGTGCCCACGGTATCATGCCTGGCTTTTTATATGAATGCTAGGTCCAAACTCTGGTTATCATGTGGCAAAGCAGCGCTTTGTTGACTGAACCATCTCCCCACCCCCAACACATTTTAGATTAATAGAAGAAATTTGTCAATCTAAATCCTTTAAATGAAACACAAAGAAGTGTGATATAAAAATTCCCATTTGCCTATTCATGCAGTGGAATCAGCAGAGGTTTGAGGGAAAACACACCAAGAAGGAAGTGAGATCGCCTGGCCCTCCTCCCCCATACGCCATTAACTCGCTGTAGGATCTTGAGTATCCACTTAACCTCTATGACCCTCAATTTATCTGTTAAAACAAAGACAGTTTAACAAGCAAGATTCTCCAATAGCCACCACAAATTCATTTGGTGACCAGGTGGAAAATATAAACAACTGATGTGGACTGAGAATATGTAAATAGAGAGTTGCAAACCCAGTTTTCCAAACAAAGCACACTGGAGAGTAAAGTCCCCGGTTTGCCATTTCTGAGTGAAATATTCTTTAATCCTTTTTTTTTTATAAGACGTATCTAAAAAATATGCCTTTATTCGTCATTCATATTAAATTTGTTATCTAAGTTATAGCAGTAAGATGAATAGAAGAATATTTTTGAGTGTGTGTTTGTGAGTCTGTGTGTGTCTGTGAAGGTTTTCTGGGAAAGATTTATAATTTATATAATTAAAAAGTACAATGAAGTCTTGAAGAATCTGTGGAAACTGACTTCCTTAAAGAATTTAAATCTAGTTGCCTGCTGTCTTCGCTAAACAGTACGCACCATCATAAATACTAGAGTTCATGGCCTAATGCCTTTTTCAGGGACATTTAAAAAGCAGTATTCTAACAAAGCAAGCTGGAATGGTCTTTGCGGGATGTGTAGCTGAAGTGGAATGGCCATTCCTGTGAGAGGGAGCCTCCTGCCAAGCCTTGTGCTGACCTGCACATCTGAGGAAAAGCCACTTAGAAACAAGAGACTCCCTGCTTATTAGCCATGGATTGCTGGGAGCCCTTGAGCAGCGGTGAGCAGCTGTAGACCTCACCTGTGATCTCTACTGAAATTAAATTTTGTAGTCTCTTCTCATACAATTCTTTTCCCCAAACCAATTTGCATAATTTGGTATAATTTGAAATGATTGACATGGGTTGCTAATTGTTAGGGTAGTAGCTAGACCCTCAAAGTAGCTAAGTCTCAAAGCCAAAGGTTAGAATCCAGTAGCTGGTAGTGCCGGGCGAATTGATATTAGTTTAATAATCTGTAAACTATGTAAGAAAATGTAATAATCCTACATTACAAGGATAGTCCTTCCACTGAGCAGTTTATTCAAATGTATAATCTAAATAATTGAGTACCTCTGCATAAAATAGAGCAACCCTCCATATGCAAACACCATTTAATGGATAGTTAAATTCAAATAGATGGATAAAAGATACCAGAACATAATTGGTTTGCTTTTGACTATTTCATTGATATCAATTTCCTTAAAGAGTAAGTCTGGACACACTAGGTATAAACTCTGGTTATCATGTTGATTTATTGTCACAGAGTCTCTTCCACTTGACAGAGAGTCGTGAAATGATTCAGCAAAGTTCTTCCCACCACTACTTAGACATGAGAGCTTGGTAGAAAGGAAATCCTGACTAAATGTTTGGTTTTGTCTGCCCAGGCTGCCTATCACAAATACTGGGTAAAATCTTATCTAACTTCTGGTTTTGTAATATTTGTTGGAGTTTTTTGGGGGGAAAATGTTTCTGAGCATCACCCTCTTTCACCTCTTTGGATTAACTGGAGAACATGAATTAAAGCATAGAAGAAAAATGTGAACGAACACTCTTTTGTCTTCTTGCCCTCTGTATTCTGTGTAATCCTCAATGTTGCTACCATGAATTCTGCATAACTTTAAATTTGATCACAGTCTTAGAGGAGTGATGGCATTGTCTCTGTTTTCAATAATAACAGTCAAGGACACGAACAAGTTCAACATGCAGAGGAAAGAAAGGGGAAAAACAAAAAAGATTTGTATTATCTTCTTTGAGAAGATGCATTCTTTCCAAAGCAGAAAAATAAAAACACCCTTGCTTTATTATAAAATGCATTTTAAATTGATATTAGTGGGTTATTGTATGATATTTGTTTCAATACATATAAACATGCAATATTGAAGTGACTAATAGCATTTCAACTTCCTCTGACATTTTTCATTTCTTTATGATAACAATATTCAAAGCGACTTCTAGGTTAGTCAAATATTCCACACATAAGTTTTTCATTGTCCTGTACAATGTAAGAGTACATTGGAAATTATGTTTGTAACTTAATATCAATTGAATGATAACGTTTTCCACATTTTCATTTCCCAGACCCTTCTAAAAGCTCTTTAAATGCCTTTGTATATAATATAAAGAGATTTTATTTACTTTTATTTTTATTTTATTTTAATTTTTGATCTTTACTTAACAATCAAACATTGTTAAGTAAATGTTGTAAACAACCCAAATGTTATCACTTTTAAATGACCTTTTAGTTACTGAGATCATGCTCTGAATTATCTATAAAATTTATTATACTTTAATCTTGTTAATTCTAGCCAATAAACTCAGGCTCAAAGATTGGGATTTAAAACTCACAGAAAGACTCTTTAAGTACATCATTGTGTGTTTAATTGGTATCAATGTATATAAACTTAATAACTGAAGTATAGCAGGGACCAGTGTGGTAAAGCATCCTTTAATTTCCACATTTGAGAGGCAGAGGCAGAGGCAGAGGCAGAAAGATCTAAGTGAGTTCAAGGCCAGCCTGGTCACAGTGAGTTCCAGGCCATTAAGAGTCCAGAGTGAGATCTGTTCACAAAATAAGTGAAATAAAATAAAGTATACTAGGATAAAACATACTTAAAATTATTTTTCAAGCATTCAAAAAAGTCTTTTTTAATTTCCTTTCAACACAAATGCTTTCATATACGTGTTAATTATAATGTTTTTAAAATAATAAATGCTTATTTAATGGAAGCAATTTAACTTATAATAGAAAAGTATTTTGAACTTGGATACTCTTTAAATTCAACCACTTAGCTTTCAAGATTTTCTCTTAAAATATGTATGTTATGATTATAAAATGCTTACAAAATATTTATATTTGTATTACAAAGCTAACACAAATCTATAGAATGAAATTTGAAACATACAGAAATGTACAAAGAGATTATATATTTTGTTCTGTGATATTTAGCTTAGTTTCTCTCCCCTCCCTCTTTCGTGTGTGTGTGTGTGTGTGTGTGTGTGTGTGTGTGTGTGTGTGTGTGTGGTGGTGGTGGTGGTGGTGGTGGTGGTAGTGGCATTCTGCAGCAGGATCTAATTAAGCTGCCCAAACAATTTTAGCTCATTCTGTATCCCAGGCAGTTCTTGAACCTGTGGCCTTCCTCCCGTGTAAATGGCGTATAGATCTGCACAGCCATTTAGACTTTTGATTATTATTTTATATATAATTATATTGTTCAGAAGAGTTTCAGTAAGTGTTAAGTTTGGATTCACATTTGAACAGATATTTTTAAAAACTTATATTCGCATTGTCAAACTCTCCTGCAAAAATATTCTTTGTGATTTTGGCAAGAAGACAAAAGTTTCCCAAATTTGTGTCCATATATTGGTGACAAACTTTCCTATCATGCTGAGGCATTTACTGGTTAGGTTGTATAAGGACATGGTCTTGGTGCTGTGATGTTATCTTAGTCAATGAAGTGCTTGCCATAAAAGAATGGTGGCCTACGTTCAATCCTCAGAAGCATATCGTGGTATATATTTATAATTCAAGCACTGGGGAGCTAGAAACAGGGAGATTCCTGGGGGTTCCTAAGTAGAAAACCTTAGTGAGCACTGATGTACACACACACACACACACACACACACATACACACACACACAAAGAGAGAGAAAAGCTATACATATCTACAAGATTTACTTCTATATTTAATAGCCATGTAATTCTAAAGACAGCTACTTGCCTTTTGACATACAAAGAATGAAAGTTTTTATAAAGCCACCTTCAATGTCTTCCTCCAGCTGTAACACTATGTCTACTGGAGAAATATGGACTTCATAAAATTCTCCCTATATTACTGTTGAATGTTCAGTATTTTAGTATATCGGTATCAAATATGGGTATATATTCCTGTGTCTGTGAAACTACTTGAATTTTCATAGAAGTGGCAATGAATTAGAGTGAACTGAATCATAATTTTACCTCTTTGTAATGACCATAACAATGGTAATCACATTAAAACTTTTCTTGGTGCACTGATGGTATTTTGAAAGATGATAAGTTTAATTTCCTTGAGTTTTGAGCCTAGCAGAAACAAGTCATTTCTCTCTTGGGTTTGTTTCTAAAGTTGCTTATGAACAATTTGAAAAGCTTTGGTAGGGAAAACATTGAGATTGTTTTATGACCATTAATCTTTTTTGAGGGTGTGTATAATTCATCTCAGTAGCCATCAGAATTCCCAGAAGGTAAATTACTCTAGAGATCTCGGTGCCCTCACTGTATCAAATTGACCTGGTCCTTGTTTGCCATTTTTTGTGTACTACATTGCTTATTTAACAAGAAACAGAATGATTGTAATTCTGAGAAGGTCCTTTGATAGTAGTTTTGACACTCTGCCTGAATAATGACCCTCATTACGGTGCTGGTGACGGGCTCTGAAAGAGCTGATTTATGAATACATCACAGGTTCAGCGTTAGAGCTCTCTGCTCACTTCCTTCTGATATAGACTCAGATATGGACAGAGCCCTTTGAAATATAGAGAGACTGAGATAATTGCACGATTATGACCATTCAAATCATCTCTTTTCCTGACTTAACAAAGCTCTGCCATTTAATTTTTGACTGTCTCCAAAGTTATTAGGAACCTTTGACAACATGTTTATTAGAAGAATGTATCTCAGAATCACCACACCAGAACTATGGCAAAATCGCTCCCTATTTTTTTCTGTTCCGAAGCCTCAGCTAAATTTCTATAGCAAATACTCATTAATGGCTGATTCGATAATAGAGTCTTAGAGGCAAGATTAGCTAAGAGCAAAAAGTCTGTGTCCTTGATAAAACAAATTACAAGACACTCTGTAAACACTTTTTTTGTGCAGAATGTTGTTGATTTATTGTTTCCTCTATAGTGATTATTTAAATAAATGTAGCTAATTTAGTTCATTTGCCAAACCGTATAATTTTGTTCTTTGTGGAGGGGTTATATGTAAAAGCCTCAAGGAATCACATCCCCATTAATCTTTTCACAAGTGCAATAAATAAGTAAAGAGACATGGTTTAATTTTGCCAGTTAGGAGAGATTTAAATAGCAGTGGAGGTAAACTGCTCTTAGGAAAAAGTCACGTGAATGCACTTTTGCTTGTTAATAGCTTTAATGAAACACAACAACAACAAATGTAGCACAGCTGTTTTATTGAAGACATGACAAATGAGGGGTTTTGCTCTTCTACCTTGGTCTTTTGGGGAAATAGTACTTGTCTCATGTTTATGTACCTATCTGTCTCTATCTGTTTTAACAATATCAACTGCACCTGTAAAATATTATAAGAAGATTTTTTTCACACACACACAAAAAATCATCCAACACAATAGAGTACTGTTTGACATTAATAAGAGAGGAGGGGGGAGGTTGTTCTCTTATATTAAACCCTTTCCTGGCCATGAATAAAGAAATGAGTTTCCTTGTGGTTGCTAGAACAAAGCTTGAGGTTGTCTTACTCTTAGTTGTTTCCTTTTGAGATGACCATTGGTTCCTGAGATTAAAAACACATACTTACTAGGGCATGGGTTGGAAGCTGATTTTTAAATGAAGTCTAGTAATGATCTGGAGTAAATTTAATAGGGACCCTCTGTTTCCCAGCAAAAACAGTCAGTTATAACATAACTAGATCATGCTGAAACCTCTAAACACGTGATCAGATTGAATTCCTCTTAAAATGCTGGGAATTTTTATTTTTATTTTCATTAAAAAAAAAACCCTTTACATTTGCAAAGATGTTTTCTTACCTCATCAACATGTTTTTAGGAAGTCCTTTCTAAAGGAGACAGGGTTTGCCATGTCTGGAGGATAGGTGTCTTACAAAATGGAACTTTGAAAAACTTCCTTTGCCTATTGCATGTATACATTTTGTAAAGATTCTAGAAGTGGCAGTTCCTCCCTTTGCTTTCCTGCTTAAATGGGCCTCCGAGAGAAGTACACTGTGCTGCATGAAAGGATTTCAGAGCATAACAAAACCTTCCAGGCCTTAATAACTATACATGACTGATCTGTCCTTTCTAGCAAGGTTAACCACTTCTCCCAAGGAGTTAAGTGGCATATAAACTATTGTTCACACCATTTGTGCTAACAATATAGGATGACCTCAAATACCATAGTGGCCGTACCAGGCACCTGCACTATGCATTTATCAACAAAGGGAAAAAGACCACAGGGGCAGATCTGACTGTAAGTGTATTAGGACTCCATAAGGATAAATGTCTAACCTCATTCCACAGCAAAAAGTAATTACCAAGTCATTGTTTCTATATTGTTAATATTTTTTATGGTTCTTTAGAAATATGTGCTATTTAGTTCTTGCGTTGACATCTGTAGTGTATTGTATTTTATACAAAGCACCCAGACAAATGTGAAGAGCAAGCAAGTTACCATAAGATCATTTTGCTGTTACAGGAAATCAACAACAGGCAGAAAATATAGAAATGGGAATAGTATAAATTTAGGAGCTAATTTTTCTGCTTAAATTATCTAATTAACAATAGTCTGAACAGCCATTTTTTAAAGCTCTATTCTTTTAAAAATTTCCTGTTCCATTTAGAAGGTATAATTCTCTCCTGTGTATTCAGAGTCTGATATTTGTGGCTTCATATTGCATCAACTCTTTCTCTGTGTGCCTAAAGATTTCAGTTGCACACATTCAGTCCTCATCTCTCCAGATGAGAAAGCAGTAATAACATTCAGAGTCTTTGTAAGAAAATGGCAGTCCTTCTATGGGGCCCAGCAATCTCCACTGTGTATAATTTCTAATCATATTCATACTTTGTGGTTTTTAAAAGGAAGTAATATGTAACTGACATTATGTGTGAAATAATATTTATTTCACTAAAGCATAGGACTTCAGTATCAATTAGAGATGGAAAATCACTCATCTCTAGGGATGAAGCCCCTGATAGGTGACCTTATCCCAAATGGATAGCCCCAAACTTATACACATGAACAATGCTAAAAGGATTTATCAAGTTGTATTTATATATTCATGTGTGTATTTGTATATATATATATGTATATATATATGTATATATATATATGTATGAATGTATATATTATAAGAATATAATTAAAGAATAAGCCATGAATTTGAGAGGAAAAGATCGAACATGGGAGGACTTGGATGGGGTATAGGGTAGGGAAGAAATAATGTAAATTCAGTACCCATCTTTGAATTTGAAGAAGAGGAGGAGGAGATGTATATCATGGGTGTGCATGAAGACTTTGAGGTAAAGAACATAGAATTGAGAATGAAAGAGCTATGCTACATGTATGAGGGAAATACTTATTATTTTCTGAAATGAATTAAGTACTCTTAAGGAAGAACCAGGAAATTTTTGAAAGAAAGACTGTGTCCTTTCTGAGGATGTTTCTGCTAATGTTCTTAGTTCTCAGATATTTTATTCCTGCTTCTGTTCCCAGATATGAAGAGTGCACAAGAGTTCAGTCCTTTCTGTTTTCTAGCTGGATATTTGACTGTGTAGCTTTTATGTCTTCAATGGGAGCCTTCATCCAAAATGGGAAAAGAAAATCTTCACCTTCTCTGCCTGGTTCTCACCACCTCTTTTACTTGTTACAACTGAATTCACCCTTTTATTTGGTGCTTCCCATAGGTCAACATAGTGTATGCACAAAGTACAGAAATAGCAGTGAAGAAGCAATTAAATTTGGTTGTAATAAATCACACACACAGTGGCCATAAGCAGGGACAGTGTCATTAAAAAGAGACACCTGGTTGAGGTTTTGAAGACTAAAACAGGAGATTTCAGATCACCAAAAGGAGCAAAGAGTAAATTGGAGACAAAGTTGGAGATATCAGAGCCAAAGCCCTAAATTCCTGGACCTGCGAGTAGGACCAGATGAGTAGAATTAAAACTGTAAATTGCAGAGAGAGTGAGAAGAGCTGACCCTGAGAGTGAGTGCCAGGACTGTCCCATAAAGAGAGCTTACCATGTTATTCTACAATTGTTCAGCATTAAAAATATTAAATAAGGGCATCATGTAGATTTGTTTATTTAAGTGTGATAGGAAGAATAAAGAGGAGAAAGGGCAGAAAAAGATGCAGAGAAATCTGTGGCAACAATGGAAAAGGAAAGACAGCTTAAGCCATTCATCCACCAGGGATCAGATATTACAAGGTGATAAAGAAAGTAGAATAGTCTATCTTCAAATTCTGGAGACAGCTTCCATTCTGCTCAGTTTTTTCTCCTCCTTATTTTGCCAGAGCATGTTCCTTGTTTTGATAGGATAGACTTGAAATATTTGAATTTGAGCACAAGATGATGGGATCTATGTCTTCACAGGGTCTCATGAGAAAAGACCACATTACTTCCATCCATTTGTCTCTCCTATAACTTACATTGCTCCCATGGACTAATTTATGTGGCCTCCAGTTTAAACTACACAGTTTGAAGGGCCACCAAGATGAATGCATTAGGAAAGTGCCTACTACTCACTTATTAGAAGCTGAGCTTGCATCTCCATTACCCATACAAAATCTGGGTGTGGTTGCCTACATCTGAAACCCCAGCACTAGAAGATAAGAGACAAAGGGATACCTGAAGCTCCCTGGCTAGCCCTCCTTGTGAAATGTGAGAAAGTATTTGGAGAAGATACCTAGTATTAACTTCTGGCCTCAAAGTTTATGTATACACACACACACACACACACACACACACACACACACACACACACACGTACACATACAGGAGCACACCTGCACATGCACACACATACAAATTAAGCTACATGTTCTTGCCTGTTTTCAAAAGTCTATTTTTTTTAAAACTGTTTGCTATTCTCTGTTTTGCATCTAGTATCTTTTATGTAAAGTTTTTGTGTTATGTGTTGGTTTGCTGAATACTCAAAATGAGTTATTGGGTAGATTTGGGTCTAAAGATAAACAGGCAACTATGGATAATTTTTAGTGGCCTTGCTTATACACTACACTGTATCTTCTTTAGCTACACCTATAATTTATTTAAAGATTAGTCTTGCTATGGGGCGCTGTAGAACACACCTTTAAGTCCAGCACTCAGAGGTTGAGGCAGGAGGACCTCTGTGAGTTTGAGGCTGCCCTATTTGACACAGTCCCAGAACAGCCAGAGCTATGTAGAAAGACCCTATCACAAAACAAAACCAACCAACCAACCAACAACAGAAATGAGTCTTATAAAAGTTGTATTGAGACATAGCTGACCAACTTGTGGACAGAGATAGAATCTGCTTGTATCACTAATAATGTCTTGAAGGAAAATTTGCATGCTTGTCTCATTATGCTAACAGAAAGGGGCATGAATAATAAAGGTCAAACTTGGGAATAAGGAATGTGCACCCACAGTGATGACAACAGGGAAGTCACAGTGGCAGTGTACAAGCAAACATTTTCTCCCTGAACCTGGAAGACGTGCTACTACTGCCTAAAAAAGGAGCAAACGTGATGGTGGTTTCTTAGTAGGACAATGATGCTTGCACTTTTTGCTTTCTAAATAAAATGAAACTAAATATTTGAAAGGAAAACTAGATAATATGAAAAATTTAATGTTAAAATGTGCTTTTTTTTTTTTTGAAGCCAGTAGAAAGTTTCTGAGAGGCTGAACGTAAGGGACATGTAGAGCCTAGAAAGACTTCCCTGATTTAGTTGTGGCAGAGGCCTTCTTGGGCTATAAGGGCATGAGGTAGGAGGTAGACCAGATGTTCTTGTGTTTTCTCAGGGAATACATAGCATCTCTACATGAAGAGCATGTGTGCATACGAGTAAGGAGTTCTCATGCTTTGGATAGATATTCTAACTGTTGAAACTTAATAGTATTGATGTCTTGATTTAGTCACAAGGCTTATAGTTTTCCAAAGTGGGAAATGCTTAAGATATGTGAGTAACAACTTAACAAAACAACTCAGTAAAATGTCTCCTGTATTTTTTAAGCTTTTCTATTTTTTTTATTTCTCTTGTTACTAATTTTCTGTTGAGCCTCACTGTGAATATCAAGTTGTATAGACATTTTCATGATTAAGAACATGTAGTTTAAAACTTCTGTAGAAGTTTGGGTTGCTAAACAACATTTCCACATTTTAAGTGAAAAGTAACTGAAATGTATATAAAAAGTTTTAACCTTGCCTCCCCATCCCCTGCCCCATAGCCTCTGTATAATTACAGCTTGTTTTAAGAGTGAGGCAATTATTTTCTCCTGTATTCTCTATCAAATGCAGGAAAATTTCCAGCCATCTCCTAGCAACCCCTCCCCTCACCCATGCCACTGCTGCAGCATCTCCATGAGTCATCATTTCCCATTCTCATCTTTCATTTACATTTAGAGAAAATTAACCTTCATTCCCTAGAAGAGACTTGGCTGCCAGAAACCATGTGCTAAACAAAGAACTTATTTTCCCTCATCTGGAAGTGAGTTGCTGCCCCTGCTATTAGCTGGACCTTGGATAACTGCTCTGTTCCCTAGCTGCTCACTTTGCTGGTGGCAGTGGAACTGCCCCTAGGGCTGCTGTAGGGTCAGCTGGTTGATGGCCTGTCTTTTTTCCCAGGTGTCACTGAGGGAGAATAATCCTGAACTCAGTGCGATTAAAGAGCCACAGCCTGCATTATTGCATTTTTCTGACTTTGTCTCTGGAACCCTGTAAACTCTGTTAGAGCAAATCCCACAAGGATCATTTAAAAGGGGGTGGGGGATCTTTTGAATGCGTTTTTCGTTTTCTTCCACAATAGAATATAAATGTATTTCTTAAAAGAACCTTTAGAAATGCTGTAGGTTGCACAATGAGGTACATTCTCCCTCTATTCTTTCCTAACATAACTTTTTTTTTTCTGCTGGTACACATTATTGTTATTGACAGTTCTAAAGCCTGTAAAATAAAAAGAAATTAAACAGTGAATCAATAAAGATTAGCTATTTTCTCCAGATTACTAGCTTATCATTCTCATAATTGCAATAATGGTGGCTGATGGAAATTCTATTTATGTGAGTCATTTTATTCTTGTTATTTACTATTATTAATGTTACCATTATTATCTTCTTACCCTTCAGTTCACAAGATGTATCTTCTCAGTGAATTTTAATTCCGGGAGCTTGCTATTATACTGTACATAATCCTATCAAAGACTGTCCTTCATGCAACATTTTCAGTGATATATTATCCTAGAGACCATTAATGAATGAGCTTCATATCTTACTAATACTGTTTTAGATACTATTTTTATTAATTTCCCCAGCTGTAATTCTTCATACACTACCTGTGTCTGTCTTCTATTAAAGTTGTGTTTTCAATTTTTACATGGAGATTTCAAAGGGAACCATTAACTTTGTCTTTAAAATGGATTTTATTTCAGATCCTCAATGATTACATTATCATAATGCCCATGCTTTGTTCTCCTATACTGTTAACAAGTTAATTTTCACCATTTTTCTTTACTTTGGATTCCAATTTTGTGTTAACAATCAAAATTAAAACAGTAACACCATGATCTGTCCGACATGCAAATGGGACAAGAAATAACTTGGAAAACAAACCAACTGAACTTTGTCCTCTCACTAGGATCAAGGCACTGTCATCAATAAAGGAAAGAATTGTGTCTACTCTTGTACATATTATCTCTGAGCACTATTACAGTCACCAGGGAGAGGGTGCTGTGCTCCATAGCAACCATTTATTTCATCTCTTATTTACTTCACTTTAAGGGGCAGAGTAAATGAGCAGCAAGAAAGCCCCTTATTTGTCTTTGTTTTCCGTTCTTCTTCATTGCCACAGGACTCAGATCGCAAAGTGTCGTTACACAAAAATAATTCTTGATGAGTTTTTTTCTCCTTTTTTACTCTGAACCTTTTTCTGGGAATGTTGTAGGATACTGGGTGTCTGTTATATATACCTACAGGAAAGGTCAAACACAGAAAATGTAGATTAAATAAGCTAAGACTCAAGCAACATCTCCATGTAATTACATTAAAACATTCTGACAGGATAAAATTAGTAGCCAATATTAAAATGTCCTTAGAACTATACTCTGTATAGAGCATGTAAATAAGCTTACTTCCACTGAAGAAAGATTAAATATACATGTGATATTCTGTAGTGTAGATTAATAGCTAGGGAGAAAGGCGTTATTATAGTAATATCAACTTGTAATATATTTAGCATATAACAGTAGCTTTTTAATAAACAATATACATACTGGTTTATATTGATATACTCAATTTACCTTTCCATGCATTATTTGTTGTTCCCATACATGTACCAATTTATGAACATGTGCAAAATATGCATAAGCTAGGATAAATGGTTTAAAAGCAATTAGAATGGACAAGAACTGGCTGCACTAAAGGGCAGGAGGAGTAGAGACATTAGAGACATAGGTGAGGGAAGAAGGAAGCAATAAATATTCTGTTTAAGTTGAAACAGTGAAATTAACCCCCTCACTCTCCCTTTCAATGCAAGAAATCAAACCATGCATAAAGTTGTCAACGTAACACCACTCCTGCCAGGTGTGGTGGTTGATGACCAATAATGCCAGCATCTCAGAGCAAACAGGAGGAGCACCAAGGTTTTGAGGACGGCATGGACTTCACAGTGAGTTCCAAGTAAGTCTGGGTCACATGTTAATTCATATTGCCAACTCATTTTATCCTGCCAGAATGTTTTAGGACAATTGTTTGCCCAGTGTAGTGGTAGTATGAAATTGTGTCAAGTTTAGAACATTTGCTTCCTCCAATCCCACCCTTTACCAACACTACACATTTTTGGAAAAAGAGGAGCTCTTTAAATGAATTTTTAATCATAGTTAAGAACATGAGCAGATTATACTAATTAGTAAATAAATGATGAAATTAATAAATGGGCAGGACAAATAAAGAAAGAAATCTAAATAACAATGAAAAATACAATTAGGGCTGGAGAGATGGCTCAGTGGTTAAGAGCACTGACTGCCCTTCCAGAGGCCCTGAGGTCAACAACAACATGGTGGCTTACAACTATCTGTAATGAGATCTGATGCCCTTTTGTGGTGTGTCTGAAGACAGCTACAGTGTACTTATATATAGTAAATAAATAATTTTTTAAAAAAGAAAAATACAATTAAAACAAAAGTTTAAAGTAGAAAACAATCAATCCATGTAAGCAATCAAAATCATACAGAATAAATTGTCTGAATTAAAAGTTTTATAAGTTTGACCATGAGATCAACCCAGTTCAGTTGTTAATTACAGCAAGAATAAAACATTTTCATTGTTAGTTCTGTTTCTCCTATTTAGCAAATTTACTGAAGATGAGTATTATGTGAGTCTCTTCCATTATTGATAAGGAAACAGAGATGGGATTATAAATTTATTCTGTTGGTAACATGGAGAATTAACAACTAAATTATTATAAAGTCAGTATATAAAAACATTAAGTATAGAAATATTTTCTATCTGCATTAGTTTTTCTCATCACCAAGAGAAAATGCTTGACATAAACATGACTACTTGACAGAAGTAACTTAAGGTGGATTATGTGGGCTCTTGGACAAGAGTGTAGAGTCTATCATAGTAGAAAGGTATAGTGGCAGGAATGTGGTCACATTGTACTTGTAGAGAAGACACAGAGATGAAGGTTGGAGTTCACACTTTCATCATTTTCCCTTTTCATCCAGTCTCTTCCAGTCCATACTATGGTACCACATACATTAATGAAGGATTTTCCTACCTCAATTTAACCTGTCTGAAACACCCTCACAGACATCCCCAAACTGGTGTGCCTTAGGTGATTCTCAAGCCACATTCAGTTGACAAAAAAGATTAGCCATCATTTCTGCTATCTCCAGTCTTCTACTGGATAACAACTAAATATAATTCATCTATATTACTTTACTAAAATTAATGCTTAAACACATATGTGATTTTTCTACAGTACTGTGAATACTAACTAATGCTGTAAGAAGTAAAATAGGGTGATTTTAACAATAAAAATAAATGATAGTCATTCTACTTGTTTTGTGCAGGGTCTGTGACAGTTACCCTAATCATAAGCACTCATTCCAGGGCTAGAAAGACAGCTCAGTGGTCAAGAGCACATGATGGTTCTGAGGAGGACAAGGGTTCAATTTGTTTCCAACACCCATATTGTGGCTCACAATGATATCTGTAATTTTAGTTCCTGACTTCAGCAAGCACTGGCATGCACATGGAGCTCATTATACACATAGGTATTCACATACACATATAAAAGAAAACAAATAAATAAGAAGGAAAGAAAAACAGACAAGAGTGGTTCATACCAGTGAGGACCTGCTCAGGTCTGAGTTTGATTCAGAGCAGGCAGTACAAAGCCCAGGTACTTTTTCATGGTAAAAAGATGATCACAAAGTCCTGAGAAGAAGATGAACAATTCTCTTTCCTCCAAAATGTAAATTTTAGGTCAGAGAAGGGAAAAATTTCTAATAAATGTTTTTCTCTATCTTTCATTCTTTTTCTACATGAGGTAGCATCAAGTGATAGCCACAAACAAAATCTATATCTCATGATTGTCTAAAATGAAGGAATAGAGGCCACAGAGCTGTCAAAAAAACTTGATATCTATAAATATATCATTCTAAAGAAATGTTTGTATTTGTTATCTATAAGGTCATTTGAAAAAATTCCAAGTTAATATAAGTTTGCATGACCCTCTCCCTAAATTATTTATTATATGTTGAAAGCAGTATAGTTAACAACATTTATATAAAATTCTTGCCATAAGAATAATTATTTTTCACAGCTTGCTCACATAGGATTATAGTGCTGCTATGGTTTTCTGACTAGTTTGTACTCCTTATATCCTCTCTCTCTCTCTCCCTCTCTCTCTCTCTCTCCTCTCTCTCTCTCTCTCTCTTTCTCTCTCTCTCTTTCTCTCTCTCTCTCTCTCTCTCTCTCTCTCTCTCTCTCTCTCTCTCTCTCTCTCTCTCTCTCTCTCTCTCTCTCTTTCTCTCTCCTCTCTCTCTCTCTCTCTCTCTCTGTCTCTCTCTTTGCTTAAAAAATCAGAAAGTCTGCTTTAGGCTAACTGGAGGTTATATGTTCACAATAAATCTAGACATGAAAATCAATAGAAACACTTAAACCTGTGATGTTAGAGAAATGCTTCTCAAAAAAGATCAAATGCTAAAAATTGAATCTCGTGTACACCTTTTCGTGTTATTACCACAGGTGAAAGCTTGTTGACATGATCTTATTTCTGTTTCAAGGCAACCGCAGGACACTTTGAAAGCATGACACTCTTAAAGGATCCTCAAGTTTAGTAATGTGGCTTCATAGACTTGGAGAGAAACACTAGCAGGCCAATACTACCTTCTCCATGCATTCAGGAAGGCACTAGGAGAAGCCATTCATCTCTGAGAATCAGACAAGGAGAATGTCAGACAGACACATTGTTCTAAATTCTAGGTAGAAAGGGAGGGATATGTGTTAGTCACTTGTTGAATGGGGTGATAAAACACCATGACCAAGGCAACTTACAGAAGGAAGCGTTTACTTGGGGCTTATTGTTCTGAAGGGTAGGAGTCCATCATAATTATGACAGAGAGACTGGGAACTGGTAAGCAGGCATGAGAGTGGAGCACTGGCTAGAAACTCATATTCAGATCTACAAACTTGAAGCAGAGAGACTCACAGGAACTAGGGAAAATGTTTTGAAACCCTAAGCCACATATTTCCAACAAACTCCCACCTCCTAATCTTTCCCAAGCAGCCACCAGCTGAAGACCAGATATTCAAATGTGTGAGCTATGTGGGAGATATCTCATTCTAACCACAATATTCCCTAACAGAAGGAACTTGTTCTGGCTAGTGTTTTGTCACTCTTGACACAGGCTAGAGCCATTTGAGAAGAGGAAACTTCCTCTTCCCTGTGGGCAAGCTTATGTTGTGTTTTCTTAATTAGTAATGGATATGGGAGGGCTCTGGCCATTGTTGGTGTATCGTTTCAGAACAGGTGGTCCTGGACTGTGTAAGAACCCAGGCTGACCAACTCATGGAGACAAGTCAGTAGACAGGACTCCTCCATGGCTTCTTCTTCAGTTCCTGCCTCTAAGTTCCTGCCTTGATTTCTTTCTTGGTGGACTTTTATCTGGACAGGTAAGCTGAAATAAACCCTTTCCTCTCTGAGCGGGGCTGTGTAAGAACCCAGGCTGACCAACTCATGGAGGCAAGTCAGTAAACAGGACTCCTCCATGGCTTCTTCTTTAGTTCCTGCCTCTAAGTTTCTGCCTTGATTTCCTTCTTGGTGGACTTTTATTTGGACAGGTAAGCTGAAATAAACCCTTTCCTCTCTGAGCTGCTTGTGGTTACGACATTTCATCACAGCAATGGAAACCCTAGCTAAGACAGAGCTGAATGGGTGACCGTGGTCCTGGAAAGCAAAGCAGGCATCGGTGCTCTTTGTCAGATGGAGATGTATATTGCAAAGGAGCCTCTGAGAATCAGCCCCTTCCCCCTTGCAGGCCCCTTGTCCTGTGATAGCCTGTTCTACGTCTTTTACACGCTCCATCTGAGCAGTTTTGCCTGCATGCAGGAAATCCATGCAGCATGAATACTTCCAATTCCTTTCTTGGCTCGTAAAAAAAATGCACTTTCAGATTTAAACTTAAAAAATATCTATTTTCTGTTTATATGGATCTATAAAAGATTCCAAGTGGTAAAACATTAAATAAACTCTCTGCAGTTACTGAGCTTTATCCAAAGGAGATACATTTACGGAATCTGTTTTCAGAAATTATGAGGTCAAGAACAACCTGTGCTCCAAAGATAGATAATGGATCTTTGTGTTTTTTAGAATAGCAGTCACACATGTGTCAGTCAAAATCACTGTGCCAAGGAGTTTTTGTGGACTATAATTCTAGTAAGTATGATAGAGATAAGAATAACATTTAACTGCTTCTAGAAGAATTGTGAGATGTGTGTATTTTTTAAGGAAAGAAACTCATAAAGTATAACATGCCAAAAGCAATAAAGACATGTTCATCATTATTGAATACAGAAAAATGAATAAGTAAAGCATTTTTTTCAAAATGTATTTATTAGTTTATCAGTTTAACTTACCCCAATTTTTAATCCCATGATTAATTCAAAAATCTCAAGATAATACAGCAAAGAATGCTAAAGGAAGAGCACAACAAAAGGCAGTGAAGCTCTAAAACATGAAGGTGGATATTTCAATAAAACCGTGATGTGCCAGCAAAATACAATGAGGCACTAAAGGAAGCTCTCTGTTTATTTGCTTGAATTTTAAGTGAGCAGAAAAGCAGAGAGAAGACAATAAGACTAGAATAACATGGAGTCAGATGTCAGGTTATTTAAGAACCTACTGGAAATTCAAACAGGATTTAGGATAATATAAAAATTGTCAAGTAATAGAAAGGAAATTTGAACTAATCACAGTAAAACAACTCAGCATTTTAATTGGTGGTGGTAGCTTCATGCACAACACAGGTTATCCTTCCCCTTGAGGTAATTAATCATTTAGAGCCATGTTTTATAAAGAATGAAATTAATGCTCAGATATACCAACGAACTTTCTACCATGCCACCCCACAAATCAAAAGAAGTGATGATTCTCCATCTTAATCACTTATAGCCAACCATTGCAATCATTTAACAATTTGGGACTAAATTATTTTCTTTTTAACCATTTTTGTCACATGTAGATTTCTTCTTTTAAGTTGGTATAACGTTGGAAGGACATGTAAGAATTTTTTATTTTTAAAAATTTTTGCAATTATAATATATCATTTCTACTTCCCTTTCTCTCTTTCAACCCCTTCTATATACCATTACATATTATAATATTATGTATTATATGTAATATGTATATATATGTATATATATATATAATCCTTCTTACTACATATAATGTTCCCGGTATGTGTATTTTCAGGCCTGACCATTGGGTGTTGGGTAGCTAATTAGTGTAGTCTTCCCTGAGATATTTCTTAGTCCCCTGTGGTTCTTTGTCTAGGACTGGAGCCTCACTAATGTTCTCTCCTTTACATTAGGATATCTATTGATGTGGTGTCATCCTTATCCAGGTCACGTTTAGGCAACTTGCAACAGATCTACCAAAGTGAATTGTTGAGCCAAATCACAACTGAGGCATCCCAACATAAGCCCTGCTCTTAAGACTCAGGCATTATTAAGGAAGAATGGACAGGATGCTTGTAAGTTCCCAAGGAACAAGATATTTGCTGGGTGATTGTGTCTCCTAGAAACGCTGGGCATCTAAGACTACATTTGAAGATAAATTAAAAATTAAACAACTTAAAAGTCAACAAACTAAAACCTGGAAATTAAAATTAGAGTTGGTAGAACTGCTGTTATACTGTAGGCTTATAATCACTTTACAGAGAAACAAAATAACAACCTTTAGTTTATATATATATATAAAATGAGAACCTGATTATAAAGTCAATCATGTAATTAGCTAAATTAATGTGTATTATTTAAAATCTATTAGTATATGAAATCAGAAACTCATCAAATTGTATGCATTTTGCTAAGCTAATTTTTTTTTTAACAATCCAGTGTTTCTGTTACTGTTCCACTACCCCAACAGAAAATAGTTCATACTGGAGAGGTTATTGGTCAAACCACCACTCAGAAACTGACCCCAGCAAATTTATTATTGAAAATCCATTTTTTTAGTGAAATCAGAAATGACATTACAAGTATGTTTGTAGACCCTCAAGGGCAACACTGTAACAATCCAATCTAAGGAGAGATCTAGTCATATTTGCCAAATTGAGTTTAATTGAGAATTCTATTTTTCCCAACATAACATTTTTATTGATTCTCTGGAAATTTCGTACCATGTAGCAAGATCACACTCACTGCCCGGACCTTCCATGTTTGCCACCCCATCCTTGTGACCTCCTACCCACAAAGAAAGGTAAAAATAAGAAGAAAAATAGAAGAAAAGTTCAGTTTGTGTTATCTATATACTCACTGGAGCATGGTTCAACTCTCAGTGGCCTGAGTCCTCGTGCTCCCAAACCCCATGGGAAACCATTATAGATTAGCTGAACTATGCTTCAGCTATATCCCAGCATGACACTTTTAAAGAATTCTCTGATGGGCAGTGGTGGCACATACCTTTAATCCCAGCACTTGGGAGGCAGAGGCAGGCAGATTTCTGAGTTCGAGGCCAACCTGGTCTACAGCTTGAGTTCCAGGACAGCCAGGGCTATACAGAGAAACCCTGTCTCAGGAAAAAAAGAAAAAAGAAAGAAAAAGAAAAAGAATTCTCTTCTGTCTAGGCTGTTAAGTTTTTGAATTTGCCTGATAGGCAGGGGATGGGGTGAGTACGGTTTGTCACAGAAGCCTCTCATGCCCCCTCCCTTCAACTGTACATCTGCAACCATCGATATGACAGCAAACCTAGGCTTCTTGCTCTTCCCCCTCAAAACAAACATGGATCATGGACCTCCACATGGCTTCTGGCCAGAGAACAGATCAGGATCACGACCCCGGCTTCGGAAGGGTCACACAAGGTCCTCAGAGAAAGCCCGGAACTCAGACACCAACATGGCTTCAACTGGCAGTGAATGTCACAGCACAGAACATGAGTTCAGGCTGCAGCACAACACACAGACATCCCAATGGCCTCCAGCGAGGTAGACTCGGTCAGTTGCTGGCTTCCAACACACCCCCTTCCTCGAGAGCAGTCTTTCTTCTCATTGTGGCAAATTTAAGTAATTATTTCAGAATGGGGCTTTTAAGTGACTAGAGGCAAGGGTAGAGGTTAATGAATTAGCGATATGCTTAATTTTATAATCATAAATTCATTAAATGTACTTGGTATTTTTGCTAATGTTTGCAAAGTCCAGAATATATCTAAGCCATTACTAGAGAATTAATGAGAGAAAATAATGATGTATAAAAAATATTTATTCCTACTGGTTCTGAATTTTGACGTATAACTTTTATTTCATTAAAATTATTTTTGAAGACTTCACACATGTACACAATTTACGATGTTCATATCTAGTCCCACTCCCTCCCTCTAGCTTTTACTTCAAATATCTCCTATCTTCTTCTCATGATTTTTAAATAACTCACTAATATGAGTTGCAGGGCAACCTACCAATAGCTACCTTCCCAAAGTTCAAAATGTAATAAGAGTAGCCTAAGGAGACTCCTAGGGAGGCAAGTCTGTCAGCTTTCAATGGCAGATGCATAATAGGGTTGATACCAATGCACCATTTGTTTAAATGCAAAGCTTCAGACTTCCCAGTATGCTCACACCCTGTCTCCATCCGAGGAATCGAGGAGGAGGAAGTCCAGCAGGCTTAGAGACTCAACGCACTATTTGGAGGAAGTTACTTGGGCTGTTCAATTAGTTATCCACAAAGAAAGCTTGGCTAATTTTGCGTGATCTCAAAATCATGGCCAAAAAGGAAAAGAGGCAAAACAAATCATTCTGTTGTTGTAGCAACTCCACAGCATATCTTTCCCTCTGAGTTGCAGACGCGTTTAAAATAAATAAATAAACGTGAGTCATTTTAAAAATATCACCCAAATACAACAATTTCAAAGACGAACTTCTAGAAATTGGAAATTAATAGGAAGCTATTCATTTATTCATCCCTAAGGGTAACCTCCTTTCAGCTCGACACAGGCAAATAGATTCAGTTTTCCTTTATATAATATAAATAACATTGGAGCAAGATTGCATCTGTCATAGATGAAAATACCGTATTTATGTCTCCTTATCATCCATTCATTGCTTTATGGACCCAAAGTCCTCCAGGGACTATCACAAATCCACATAATGTTCCTGAGTGCTACATTTTGCATTTGGATCTATGATTTAGCTGACAGATGTGAATAAACACGTGAAGTCAGAGAACTCTCCAATCACCGCACATACGTAGAAACCAGAGTGTGTAGATTTCTCAAAGGTGATACCAAGGTTTCCTTAAAAGCTTTTTCTATGGCCTCTGCCTAGCTATTGTAAAAATAACTGTCTGCCAATGAACCCACCTATATTTTACGATATTATGTTTTAATGTCTATGTTCTTTATTCATATTTTTGATAAATTTATTAAATGAGGAATTAGAATTTTATGGAGAAAATCTTTGGATTCTATAAATTTGAATAATAGTAGTTAAAATCACAGTTCTAATATTTTCTATTGGCATTATAGAAAGTAACTTGAGGGATTTTACAATTACACTGTCATATATCAGCTTAAGTACTAAAATAATATTGAAACATCACACTATTTAGTTGTATGAAACAATGAGACAGGACACATTATAAAGATTTTTTTTTTCTAATTAAAATCATCACTGTCTTTGTAGTCTCTGATCCTTCAGTGTCAAGCTTCAACAAATAAATTCTTTATGAAGCAAAAATAATCTTTTAAAATGACTGCCTGTGCCCTCTTTCCTCACCATCAATTTCTCTAGGAAACTTGATCTTTACGCTGTTACTGAGGGAATCCCTCCATCTTCACTTGTGTCCAACATGATACAAAGGTACTATACTGTTGGCATTTCCCTGTCTTAGGAAGTAATTGACATACAGATAATTTATGCCTCTGTGTATTTTTATGCCCATGTGTTACACTAATCCTTTGTCTTCTCTTCATGTTCATTCAGCATTCTAAAATTTCTCTAAAAATCATGTGCTGTCTTTGGAGAGTTCTATGACTTCAAATTGTCTTAATACCTAAAACAATGTATTCCGCTTTGGTGCAAGGCACACTCACATCCACGTAGAGAATGTCTTCAGGAACCCAATCGCACACTGTCTTGTCTTACTTAATGATGACCTGACTTCCCCGAAATACTTAGAACTATCTCTATGGAACATTCGTATAAAGACTAGCCCACCACTGCACAGCTGAATGAAGCTTGGCAACATGTCGAGGATTTTAAATGTGGAAGAATGGTATACATCAGTCAATCAAGGAAATACTAAGGTATTTTGTCAGATATACACGGTAACTTCTGAAAACTTTTGAAGGTTTCATGTTCATAATTAAAATATTTAAACTTTAAAATTGGTATTTAAAAAGGATGAACTTTGAGAAAATTTACATCAGTATAGTAGTTTAGTTTATGTTTCTCTGGAATCAGCTGAAGTACATAATGGTTTCTTAGCTGCTTACTTTTAAATCACTGATTCTGTACCTTCTAAAAGTAATTGATTTCTCAGAAAAATACTGCGGAAAAATCAAATTTAGTAAATTCCATATTGTTAAAAATTCCTGCACTGTAGTCATGGTCTTCCTACTGTTTCAATAGTACTTCTATTCTCATTCAACATTTAACTCAGCTACCTACAAGGCAGTGGGTCGCCATACTTTTAAAATACTCTCATGTTCCTGCTAAATTTATATGTTGGGGGGACCTGAAGAGGTGGCACAGTTGTGAAAAGCACTCTGTGCTTTCTTCAGAGGACCCAGGTTCTGTTCCAGAATGCACATGACAATCGACAACTGCATTTAACTCCAATTTCACAGTATCTGATGCTCTTTTATGATGTCAGTGGGCACTGAGTCTATATGTTGTACATATACATACAGACACAACACATACAAATCAAAACTATTTACAAATAAATTTAAGTAGTGTTGCAACCTTCATTTTTCTGACTCTTACTGTGTTTGAAGGCAATGTGTATGTGTATATATAATATATATACATATATGTACATATGTAATATATATATATATATACATAATAGTTAAATCATTATTCAGTATGACTGTTTTCCTTACAAGAACATTGGAACACAGGTGCACATAGAGGAAAGAGAATGAAAGGCACAAGGGAAAGGTTGCCATCTAACAGCCAGTGAGACAGATCTTCAAAGGAAACTAACTGTGCTTAAACCATGATATTAGAATTCCAGTTTTTACAAATGGGAGAATATGTTTCTGATGCTTCAACCACACAGTCCAAGAACATTGTGGTGACTGGAAACCCTAACTTGTTCTGAATGGAGAAGCAACAAGCCTAATTTTCATTAAAAAAAAAAATGAATTTGGAAACCAATTTCCTGGTGACCAGTTTGAACCATCTCATAGCATATAGTGAGGCTCCACCCTGTCCTAAGAAGTAACTTTGGAGAACGAGAGTAGCCTTGAGGTCAAAGCTGTACCAAAAATGGTGGCAGGGCAATCATACTTAGCAGGATTTGAGCAGCTGTTGGATTAGAAGTGAACTTAGATGATTGTAAAACGTAGTATTTGGTGACATTTATGACAAAAATCTTCAAACTTGACCAGTTTTATAGTGGAGAGCCTGCTCCCAGAATCTTGCTCATAAGTATTGGTTTTTGTTTGTTTGTTTGTTTGTTTGTTTTTTGTTTACCCAACATATCTGTGAGCCCTTGATAATCACTCAGTAGCTGTGGCACATTTGTCAGATTCTGTAGCCTATACTTGAAGATCTCTGACTAAAATCAAGTCAGCCTGGTCCAAAATTGTCTCTGCAAGTTCTCTGTGGCTTAGGAGTGGAAGAGAAAGCAGACGATTGGGGTGATTTACATAAATTCAATATGTTAATGTGTCATTCTTATCTAGTTAGTATAAAAGAGTAAGATAAGCCACCTGACAAAATATCCTAGCAACAATTTTGCATATTTCTTTATGAAATAAAATAAGTCTAACCCATAGCAGATAACTTTAGGAAGAAAATATGCTCAGTTGCACTCAAATTACAGTAACATGGTACTCCATTAAATCCTGTCTTTCCATCTGACCTTTTAACTCAGATATTTTGTGTAGTAATAATGTTCTTATCGTTTTCTATCTGTTTGCCAGCCAGGGTTTCAGACGAAAATAGACAACACACCAAAATTAGGAAAGTTAAAAATTATCATTCAGTAGGAGATGTAAGTACAAGAGATCAGTTATAATGTATGGTAACTAAAACTAAGGATAATATTATTCTTGAAAAGTGCTAAGACAATAGATGTAAAGTGTTCTTATCACAAAACAGTTGCTATGTGCGATAATGCATGTTTAATTAGCCATTCAACTATGTTTACCTGCTTCAAAACATCATGTTGTGCTTGAGAAACACAGAAAAATGTAGACTTTTCTGTTAAAGGCATTTTAATAGTAAGCAAATTTGAAAAGGACAACACCTTAGAAAAGGATGATTTATAAAAACAGGCAGTAACTAAGGAAACCCAGAAGGTAGTATAGATTCCTAGAAAAAGGTATTTACTCCTAACCCTGAGGCTGAAGGAGCAAAGGCCAAGCCAGGCTTGAAAAGTGCTCTATACAGATTGTGAGTGACAGAAATCCTCATTGTGAGCTGAAGAGCTGGTACAACAAGAAAATGTAGAGGGATACCCAAGCCTCCCTCTCCCTTTCATTCTGTGATGCCAGTGTTTCTCGTTGTTAGGTGCAAAGGAATGCACCCTCACTAATGAAGTCCACGCTGGCACAGAGCAAAACAGATGAGCACCTGTTTGTACTATATTTCATCAACTTGGCATGTTGGTCCTTGTCTAATTACTCTCCTATTACAGAGAATGCTCCTGTTAAAAATAAATGAGCAGCAGTTTTATCAACATGTTGCTTTACTAGTCCTTTTTTTATCTGAATAATTCATAAGGTATAGCCCAACAAGTATATGATTGCTTTGGGAAACGAATAGTTTCATCTGAGACACATCTGTTTTCCCAATTTTGTTTCTATATTGTATTTAAAGTTGCTTCAGGTGTGATTTATCGAAAACTATGCAAACGTGTATATGCCGACATGCTTTCAGTGTTCTTAAGATATATTTGCCTCAAAAGCATCGTTACAAAAAGTAGTAGAAAGTATGGATGAGTCTTCTAGAGACGAATAAACCAAAGCTAAGTAAAGTTACTGACTTGGTGATGTCATGTGAATAGTTGAAACCAAATCAAAGGTAGCTGTAGCTGATGTTGTTTAGGCTACAGGCTATGCTGCTGTAAAAGATCCTCCCTGTGATGGATCCCTGCTCATTCAAAATTCACTTAGCATCCCCCACACTGCAGACAGATGAAGCAGGAGTAGGGAGGAGTGAGAAACTTCTGTTTAACAGCTGCGACCACAAGTTCCACATATGGCATCTACTCCTATTCCAATAGCTCATCTGAATCATATGCTCTCACAAGCATAGCTAGGAATGCATCTACCAGAACACAGCAGTTCTACCAAGAATTATCAGTTCCATCAAAGACAGTGTGGTGGAATGAATGTTTAGGGCAATCAAGTCACATTCATGGCACCTCCCTCTGATCACTCACCTAGTGATATACATAAACCCTCATCATCTTTCACTAAGCGGAAATATGATCACTTGTGTTGTATTGATGCTTGAGCTAGAAGAAGGACAGGACTCTACAGTACAGGCAGTGACTCTGTGAGCCCCTGCAGTTCTAGGACTTAAAAAGTAAAGTACATTTTCTGTATCCACTCCTCTGTTGAGGGACATCTGGGTTCTTTCCCGCTTCTGGCTATTATAAATAAGGCTGCTATGAACAAAGTGGAGCATGTGGCATTATTACATGTTGGGAGGAAACAGGGTGTGTTTTTTGGTTTTGTTTTTTGGAAAGGTATCCAGGAGAGGAGATATAATTTGAAATGTAAATAAAGAAAATATCTAAATAAATAAATAAATAAATAAAAGTAAAATAAAGTACATGATATACAATGATGAGTCGAAGGAATACAACGGCAACCTAAACTCATGGGAGGAAGAAGCCACTATATGCCCCTGATTACATTAATAAATCCTGAAGACATTAAGTAAACTTCTGCTCTAAGCCCATCTGTTTGCTATGGCCCTGGAAATAATTCCTCTATCCATTATTTTTTGAAGTCTCACTTTTGGCCTTTTGTAACAGTTTCTCTGTGACCACACCAATGCCATGACTGAAGAGTAGTAGCCTTGGCATAGCCTTATACTGCTTGAATCAAATCTATGAAGATAGGTTGTTTTAGAGGTTCAACCACAGCATACAGGGGCAGGCCCTGCTAGAGGCAAGTGATGTTTTCTTTCAGGAATTTGTTTGCCATCAGCTCGTGTGAGCTGTATAGCTGTATAGTTCTATAGTCAGAAAGTGCACTGGGGAGAGATTGTAACTTAACCTCTTGTCATTATTTGGGCCCGATATTAGTCTTAACACTGTCTTAGTTCCTACGAAAGTACCAAAATGTAATTCAGCTTGTAGATAAAGTTCAGAAATTGTAATATCTAGATGAGGAGAAAGAATAGTAGAGAGAAATGAGAAGGCTCTGCATGTTGCTCCTGCAGTCCTTTTACTGAATGTCTTAAGAATGAGCCCCTAGGGGTGGGGGGGTTAAATTATTTTTCTGGTATACATTTATACATTTATTGTGAGTGTATGCAAAAGTAGCTTTGCATGTGGAAGGTGGGGACAGTTTGCAGGAGTATGTTCTGTGTTTCTGCTACATGGATTCTCTAGAGATCAACAGACCCAGGTTGTTAGGGTTAATGGCAAGCACCTTTACCCACTGAGCTCAGCCGCAATTTTGGTGTTTGAAAACTATAAAGAAGAGAAAACTGAGAGCCAAAGTTGAAAAGGGGGGGCAGCCTTCTGGAGGGTGGGGGGGCAGCAGAGTGTGAGTAGATATTTACTTCTAAACTTTCCCTTCGGCCAAAATAGCTGTGAACCAAGTTGCTGAATTATAGATCTGGAAGAAATTTCAGACACAGCCTTGCTTTTAATTTAGAGTGCATTGAAAGCACCCAGGGACATGTTTGCTCCATTTAGCCTTTCTGTCTCTGAAGGGGAGTCTCATGCTCCTTCTCGGCAATATTTGTTATCATTTAAGTCTGACATGGGGCCATGTGATCCCATTCTTGTCTCTACCCTCCAGATTCTCCACTGCATAGCAGGTTGGAAGTCAGAGCATCAGAGCAAGCCGGACTGTCTCTGGTCAATGCCAAGAAATTCTTACTCTGCCTTTACCCAAACTTCATAATCCTCGAGAAATATCCAATCCTCCCACAGCCTATGATCCTGTTTTAATAGCTTGGAATTAAACTTTTATTCTTCTGATAGAATAGTTAGAAATAGAAAATATTTTTAAAATATGTCAAGTCTCGATTAGTAACAGTTACTAGGTCCCTCTGGTTTGTTTTTCCCTTGACTCAGAAATACCTCAGAACAGAAAAGATATTGTACCTTTATCAATAGGAAGGTAGGTAAGCAGATAAATCATATCAGTTGTGATTGAAATTACACAAACCTACAGTATGTTAAAGTTTTTAAAAGTGTCCTAGAGTAGTACTCATGAACTGCCTAAAAGGAAAACTGATAGACTGCCTCAGAGTAAAAACTTAGTGTCCTCACAAAAGTACTTTGTATAAGATATAAAACCATAATGATTATATAAAGTAATTGTCATGTTCAGTAAAGCACTTCAAAATTATCTTTAAATTTACCCCAGAGACTCAGCTGTGTTTTTGTTCTTTCAGCTGTTGCAGGATGATGACAATAAGTGGGTTAGCCCTCTGATTACAGAGATAGCATATTTGTGTAGAAAAGGAAACAAAGTTTCAAAGCTTAAAAGGACAATAAAGCATTACCACTCTAAAATAACCATCATAACCACCATGTCTAAATACTTCTTTGCCAATTCTATAAATGAAAACAAAGGCCTTCTAATAGTAACAGCTGATCATTTCTCTTCTCTATGTAGCACTTTTAAATTGAGACAAAATTATTAAAAATAATTATTTATAAACACAGGGAACTACAAAATTTTTGCAAAATCCTGAAGTTATTTCTTCTTTATGAATTTATTGAGGGAAAAATGTGGGTTCGTGGTTTTCTTTGCCTTTGTTTTTCATGAAGCACTCCACATCCTTCAGCTGAGCAGTGGAGAACTGCACTTGCAACTTTTCCAGGTAGCACGAGGTGAAGTACCAGGTAGGGGACCAACTGAATATTTAAAAGGAATCTACTCAGATATTAAAAACAATGAATTCATGAAATCCTTAGGCAAATGGATAGAACTAGAAAATAGCATCCTGAGTGAGGTAACCCAATTGCAAAAGAAAACATATAATATGCACTCACTGATAAGTGGATACTAGCCCAAATGCTCCAAATAACAAGGATACAATTCACAGACCACATGAAGCTCAATAAGAAGGAAGACCAAAGTGTGGGTGCTTTGGTCCTTCTTATTAGGAGAACAAAATACTCACAGGAGCAAATATGGAGATAAACTATAGAGCAGAGACTAAAGGAAAGACCACCCAGAGACTGTCTCACCTGGGGATTCATCCCATATACAGTTACCAAACCCAGACACTGTTGAGGATGCCAAGAAGTGCATGCTGAAAGGAGCCTGATTTGGCAGTCTCCTGAGAGGCCCTGCCAGAGCCTTACAAATACAGAGGCAAATTTTCACAGCCAAACATTAGACTGAGCATGGGGTTCACAATAGAGGAGTTAGAGAGAGGATGCAAGGAGTTGAAAGGGTTTGCAACCCCATAGGAAGAACAACAATATCAACCAACCAGACCCCCCAGAACTTTCAGAAACTAAGCCATCAACAAAAGAGTAAACATGGCTCCAGTTGCATATGTAGCAGAGATTGGCCTTGTCATACATCAATGGGAGGAGAGGTTCTTGTCCTATGAAGGCTAGATAGATACCCCCAGTGTAGGAGAATAGAGGGCAGGGAGGTGGGAGAGGGTAGGTGGGTGTAGGAACACCCTCATAGAAGTGTGGGGGGATGCTGAAGAAGGGATGAAGGATGTGATCCATTGTTTCCAGAAGGGAGGGAAACGGGAAAAGGGGTTAACTTTTGAAATGTAAATAAAGAAAATATCCAATAAAAAAAAAAAAAGAAATCCTTGAGCAACATAATTTTGAAAGGTTGAGACGTCTAACATTTAAAATGAAATGACTAAATCTATGGCTGTCTATAAACTACATAAAAGTACAGAAGCCCACAGAAAGTATGATAAAAAAACAGGTAAAAGTTTAAGGGAGATTTGTCTTTTTAAAAAAATAAAACCACCTGTGAGTATGTTGACATGGTTCAGTGGCAGGTGCCACCAAGCCTGATAAGTTGCCTTTTGTCCCCAGAACACATGCAGTAGGAGTAAAGAATGAGCTCTTTCTTTTTTCCTTTCCTTCTCTCTTCCTTCTTCCTTTCTTCCTTTCTTCCTTCCTTCCTTTCTTCCTTTCTTCCTTCCTTCCTTTCTTTTTCTTTCTTTCTTTCTCTCTTCCTTTTTCCTTTCTTCCTTCCTTTCTTCCTTCCTTCCTTTCTTTCTTTCTTTCTTCCTTTCTTCCTTTCTTTCTTTCTTTCTTTCTCTCTTCCTTTTTCCTTTCTTCCTTCCTTCCTTTCTTCCTTCCTTCCTTTCTTTCTTTCTTTCTTTCTTTCTTTCTTCCTTTCTCTCTCTCTCTCTTTCTTTCTTTTTAGATATTTTCTTTATTTACATTTCAAATGACATCTCCTTTCCTGATTACCCCTCCAAAAAACAATATCAAAAACAAAAACAAAAAGCAAACCCTTTTCCCTCCCTCTCCCCCTGCTCACCAACCCACCCTCTCCCACTTCCTGGTCCTAGAATTCCCCTACACTGGGGCATAGAACCTTCACAGGACCAAGGGCCTCTCTGTGGGGAGCCGCAGCTGCCACCCTATATACATATATACTGAACACCTGGTCTCCGGCCAGAGCAGAGAGCATTGAGATAAACAAGCCTTAGTTGGAAAAGCTGTGTGCCTCTAGTTTGTGATGCAAGCTGGCATAATTTCCTGCAGCCTATTATGCTTTGCTATGTTGCTGATGCTGATTGGGACCAGGGAAAGTATTTAACCCACAAGGGCTGGGGGCTGGAATAAAAGTAATGAGTAAGTATGTATAGATAGGAGTAAGTATGTAGATATAGAAGTAAGATGTATGTAAGAATAGGAATAAGTAAGATGTAAAGATAGAAGTAAGATGTAAGGATAGAAATAAGTTGTAAGAATAAGAATAGAAGTAAGATGTATGTAGTAAGATGTAGGAAATAGGAGTAAGTAAGAAGAAAGTAGAAAGATGTAACTAGTAAGATGTAAGAAGATATAGAAGAATATAAAAGAAGCTAGCTAGAGAAGAAGTAAAAATGAAGGTTCCTGATTAAACTTCATGGAGAAGAGCTCGTTGTTGCCTCCTTATTTCCGCTGGACAGAAAGGCTTACGACACCTCTCCTCCCATTGATGACCGACTAGGCCATCCTCTGATACATATGCAGCTGGAGCCATGAGTCCCACCATGTGTGCTCTTTGGTGGATGGTTTAGTACCTGGAAATTCTGAGGGTACTAGTTAGTTCATATTGTTCATCCTAAGGGGCTGCAAACCCTTCAGCTCCTTGGATCCTTTCTCTAGCTCCTTCATTGGGGACCCTATGCTCAGATCAATGAATGTATTTGTCAGGCACTATCAGAGCCTCTCAGGAGACAGCTATATCAGACTCCTGCCAGCCAGCACTTGCTGACATACACAATAGTGTCTGGGTTTGATAATTGAATATGTAAAGGATTCCCAGGTGGAGCAGTCTCTGGATTGTCCTTTCAGTCTCTGCTCCATATTTGTCTCTGCAACTCCTTAGATGGATATTTTGTTCCCCCTTCTAAGAAGGAACGAAGCATCCACACTTTGGTCTTCCTTCTTCTTGAGTTTCTTGTGATTTGTGGTTTGTACTTTGGGTATTCTGAACTTCTGGACAAATATTCACTTATCAGAGAGTACATACCATATGTGTTCTTTTGTGATTGGGTTATCTCACTCAGGATGATATTCTCCAGATCCATCCATTTCCCTAAGAATTTCATTAATTCATTGTTTTTAATAGCTGAGTAGTACTCCATTGTGTAGATGTACCACATTTTCTGTATCCATTTCTCTGTTGAGGGACATCTGGGTTGTTTTCAGTTTCTGGCTATTATAAATAAGGCTGCTATGAATATAGTGGGGCATGTGTCCTTATTACATGTTGGAGCATCTTCTGGGTATACTCCCAGGAGTGGTATAGCTGGGTCCTCTGGTAGTATTATGACCAATTTCCGGAGGAACCACCAAACTGATTTCCAGAGTGGTTGTACCAGCTTGCAGTTCCACCAGCAATGAAGGAGTGTTCCTCTTTCTCCATAACCTCTCCAGCATCTGCTATCACCTGAGTTTTTGATCTTAACCATTCTGACTGGTGTGAGGTGGAATCTCAGGGTTGTTTTGATTTGCATTTCCCTTTTGACTAAGGATGTTGAATATTTCTTTAGGTGCTTCTCAGCCATTTGGTATTCCTCAGTTGAGAATTCTTTGTTTAGTTCTGCACCCCATTTTTAATAGGGTTATTTGATTCTCTGTAATCTAACTTCTTGAGTTTTTTTTTGTATATATTGGATATTAGCCCTCTATCAGATATAGGATTGGTAAAGAACTTTTCCCAATCTGTTGGTTGCCGTTTTGTCCTATTAACAGTGTCCTTTGCAAATAAGTGACCTTCCTCTACACAAAGGATAAAAAGGTTGAAAAAGAAATTAGAAAAACAACACCCTTCACAATAGTCACAAATAATATAAAATACCTTGGTGTGACTCTAACTGAGCAAGTAAAAGATCTGTATGACAAGAACTTCAAGTCTCTGAAGAAGGAAATCAAAGAAGATCTCAGAAGATGGAAAGATCTCCCATGCTCATAGATTGGCAGGATTAACATAGTAAAAATGGCCATCTTGCCAAAATCAATCTACAGATTCAATGCAATCTCTATCAAAATTCCAAGTCAATTCTTCACAGACTTGGAAAGAGCAATTTGCAAATTCATCTGGAATAACAAAAAACCTAGGATAGCAAAAGCTATTCTCAACAATAAAAGAACTTCTGGTGGAATCACCATCCCAGACATTAAGCTGTACTACAGAGAAAACTGCATGGTGTTGGTACAGTGACAGACAGGTGATTCAGTGGAATAGAATTGAAGACTCAGAAATGAACACACACATCTATGGTCACTTGATCTTTGACAAAGGAGCTAAAACCGTCCAGTGGAAAAAGACAGCATTTTCAACAAATGGTGCTGGCTCAACTGGCTGTTAGCCTGTAGAAGAATGCAAATTGATCCACTCCTATCTCCTTGTGAAAAGCTCAAGTCTAAGTGGATCAAGGACCTCCACATAAAACCAGATTCGGTGAAACTAATAGAAAAGAAAGTGGGGAAGAGCCTGGAGCACATAGGCACAGGGGAAAATATTTACTGAACAGAACACCAATAGCTCATGCTCTAAGGTCAAGAATTGACAAGTGGGGCCTCATAAAATTACAAAGCTTCTGTAAGAGAACCAGCTCTTTCAAGTTGTCCACTGACATCCATACTCATGGCATGGACCATATGCATGTGAGTGAACATACCAACAGACAGACAGACAGACAGACAGACAGACAGATAGACACACACACACACACACACACACACACACATACACACACACACACACACACACACACACACACACACACACACACACACACACACACACACACACACACACACACACACACATACACTCCACGCACATGTCATATGCATGGCACACCAAAAACAAATAAGTAAATGTAATTTTAAAACCTTGAAAAAAGCCAGCTTCTACTATGGTTTGTGAAAATCTTCGTCTAACTGTATTCCTCAAATATGCTCAAGTCTAAGAAATAAAACAAAAAACAAAACAAAACAAAATAAAAAAAAGATAAATGAACAAACAAAAATCAGGAAAGTCACATGTACCACACAAACCACAATACCTAGAACTATGTTAAAGTATTGTGAACTGTTTTCATTGAACTCTTAATCATAAGAGCAATTTAAATTTAAATTTAAATTTAAGCTGAAAGCAATTTGAATGTCCAATGAGAAAAATAATGTTTGACTATCTTGCTAAACGAACATAGTGCAGGAGGAAAATTAAATAAAACAAAAGGAAGAGCATGAATGAAGATTTAAAACAGGACAGTACGCGAAGAAAGCCAGGGACTATGCATGTCATGACTACAGCCATATAGAACTCTAATAAACACACAGAACAAAGATCATTGGGGGCCTGGGGTTTGGTTAGGGAGCAGATGCAATTCAATGTGACAGTGTAAGGGTCCATGTTTCACCGAAGAATGGTACCCCAGACTCAAGTAATTTGTAAACTCAAAGAGTGTTTTATTCTGCAGAAAAACAGCATTACCAGAATAGAGAGACACCCAATTGAGCTTTCAGGCATAATTTAAAGCACATTAGGTAATTCTGGGTAGGTGATCAACCTCCATGTTAATCTGTTGGGTCCATCTCTATGGACATTCTATCACCAGTGTGTGGGGGCTGGAAACTTGCTGGAGAGATCTAGAACCTGTTGATGACCCATTGTCCTTGCCTCAGGTCAAGTGGCAGTGCAGCTTCTGAGGCCTGGACTTGCTTGGAATTGTTCAGTTCTTGGAAACAGAGATTTAGGCCTAGCCTCTTTAACTTCCAGTTTGAAGCCTGTCATGGAATCAGCCTGAACTCAACACAGGACTGGATGATGAGATGCCCCCTATAGCACTTATATTTCCACTAAATATCCAATTTCTCCACACTGCTTCTAATTCAAAATATAAATCAAAGTGCCTCTCATGAGGGGCTGTGGAGATGACCCAGTGGGCTTCAAAGTACTTGCGACCTAGCTCCAATCCCTGAGTCCCCCAAGTTGGAAGAACTTGTCCTCTGTTGTTCATGTGTATATGTTCATACTATGGCATGGACATACACACACAATAAAAGCAAACAAACAAATAAGTGTTTAAATAAATGGAATGTTTTAGAATCCTCTTATGAGATTGAGGAGAGAGCTCAGCTTCTCTCTAACTCAGACCCTTCGTGACTTTTAATGGGTAGATCGCCTAATAAAAAAAGTAAGACAAAGAGATACAAAGAGGGTGTTAGCAGATTTCACAAAAAAAAATCACAGAAAATTTGAGATCCCATGGGAATCTTAACAATGAGTATGTGTACACACATATATCATACATATTATATATGGAATATATACATATATATTGTATACATACCAGAGAATACAGATTTGTATACACGTTTGTATACAATACAACCCTGATTGTTTACAGGGTTACTTAAAGATATTCCAGTAGAAGATAGTAAATAATTAGTTACAATAATATTACATTCAACATTCTTCTAGATATAACTCTATATCAGTTTTTTTTCTTTTTAATGAATTTCTAGCAAAGTGTAGAATATGAAAATCGGGGTTTCCATTTTTGGTGTATTTTATTGTATGTCTCCACAAACAATGCTATAATAGATACAGATTCTTCACATCCTTATTCTTAGTAAGAGTTCACTTTATTAATTTTTATAGGAAAGAAAACACTGGTGACAGTTTTATATTTCTTTTATGTGACATTTTTCAAATAAAATTTTAAAGTTACTGTTTCTACTATTTTTATTTTAATATTTTATTTTTTAAAATATTTATTTCATTTTTAGTTGTATTTAAGTGTACATCTGTGTAGGTGTGTGCATGTGAGCATATGTGCCCTAGAGGGCAGAGAAAAGTACCAAGTTTACTGGAGCTAGAGTTCTAGAACCTGAAGTGACTGCCAGAAAAAAAGTAAGTCTCCTGAAAGAGCAGTAAATGCTCCTAAATGTCCATTCCCTAACCTATTATCCACATGCATCACTTGACCATCTGTTTCTCTGTAAACTGCTACTGCCAGGTTTTTTACCATTTAGAATCATTTACATTGCTTTATTGAGTGTTGTTATATTATGTGTATTAAGGTATTTTTTAATAATATTTTCTTTTTCAATTGCAATAGATAACATACAGTTATTGTGATATTTCATGGTGAAGAGTGATTGTTTCTCTGTGAAATCTTCAATCTGACAAGGACATCCCCCTTTAACATTGCTACTAGGCTAGCTTTGAAGTCCTAGCTATTTCAGTAAGGTATGAAGTTTGGATGAAGAAGTAAAGTTACTATATTTGAAAGTAAAGTGAATATCTACACAAACAATACAAAGAATCTAGAAAATGGCAAACTCATACTAATTTTCTAAATTTACAGAATATAAAATAAACATAGCAACACACTTTTATTTCTACCTATAGGCCTTTAACTTATGAACATACATGTTTATATATCCCTACTCACACTTTAAATGAGTGTGTGTGTGAGTGAGAGAGAGTGTGTGTATACAAAGTCTTATATACTGAAAAGTATTCAGTTGTGAGTATTATTATTAATTTTACCTCCATATAAGATAAAAATATACATTTACAAAAAAACATGTTTTATTGCTAGTATTGTTTTGAACAAACTGCTACTTCAAGATCAATCAAGAAAAACAGAAGCTCTAAGTATTAATCACAGTACTTGGAAGGCATAGAGAGTCAGGTGGATCTCTGTGAATTTAATGCTAACCTGGTATACATAGGGTTAGAGCTAGCCTTTCCTTTGAAACAGGTATATTAGCATCATATTTCCTCAATTTTACCTTGACTGCAATAGTCTGAATTTCCTTTGCACTTTTAAAGTATAGTTATAAAGAATACAAAGTTCTTCATAGCTGGTATTTTCCCCTTCAGACTGTTATCTAACACCTTATTCAACTATCTATCTATTAATTAGTTAATTTGTTAATTTTTATTGATTGATTGAATGATTGATTGATTAGCTTGTGAAGATGCATCAACTACAATTCTTATCTCTATTAGAAAGGTTTTGCAGTTCATTTTCCTTAGTGGGCTCTTGATAGATTTCTTGTCCTTGGTATGCTGTAGTCCTGTTAACAGAAACCTAGGTGTGACTTTGTTGTGTCCCTTTTTCTTTGTTTTTACTTTCTAGTTTCTGTTGTTCCTTTATGGTATTCTCTGAGAGCTGTGAATCTACTGTTTGGTGTCTACTATTAATTTGCAGATTCTCAGGCATCAGTCATTCATTTGTCCTGCCTTCCTTTCTTATCATGGTAGTGTGTGTCCCCATGATACATGTGTGCAGCTTTGCAAACCCTGCCGTGGATGTGTGATGCTCCACTCTGCCTTTGTTGCTATTGTGTTAGTCTTTTTCGTCTTTGCTTTTGTGTGTGGTCAGCTTCTCTTGTGATCAGAAGAGTTCAGAGACTTTTCCCTTAGCTGAATAGAGTCTATGGGTAAGCCAATTGAAGGCCTCCTCAATTCTATTAAGGTTTTTTTGACCTTGAGGTTTTCTGCTGGCTTTAAAACTTTCTCTCTCTCTGCCAGTTCCATCATTGGCATGTTTAGGAACTGTAGAGGCTTTAAGTTTCATGTTCAATAATTCTCAAGATGCCACATTATTGGAGTCTGAATCTTATGGTTGTTCTGCCCTTTCAAAGTTTGTGGTGCATGTGTGTGTGTGTGTGTGTGTGTGTGTGTGTGTGTCTGTGTCTGTGTCTGTGTGTATGTGTGTGTGTGTTTCCATTTGCTGCGAATTGTGTTTCTTCATATATTACTGGGATAATAGTTGATCTGGGTACTAAAGCAGTGGCATGTAAGTCTCTAACTCCAGCTTACTGAAGCAACTAGTTTGTCTTGCAGTTCACCTGAGTCCTTTAGTAAGACTGTGGTACTGGACTGCTAACTTCCCATGTGCTTCTATCTCATCCTTCTCCTGGTACAGACTACTGGATAGAGCAGGCTGGAGCTGTGGTTCCTTCCCCTGGGTTAGCTAGGACTGACACACACACACACACACACACACACACACACACACACACACACCCAACACCATCATCCCCAATTAGTTTAGGATCTCATTTAAAAATGAATTTTAAAAAGTGAGAAGTTTCTTTTGAGGACAGTCTTAGTTACGAAGATACTCCAGCTTGTTTCCCAATGGTTACTTTTTGTCTCCCCCTGCTGGAAGTATGAGAAGTTCCCCACTGATCACTGTTGATGTTGACGAGCTCCTTAGGGTAAAGCTCTCAAGCCTGAGAACCCTGCATCCCAACATCTGGCCTATAACTGTCAGACTTGTCGACACTTAGACTCCTGCAACTAATAACTGCAGTTTAGACTTTCCCACCCCATTGCTGGTTCCTATTCATCAATTCAGTTCAGTTCAGTTCAGAAACGTGACACTTCTTTGTATGTGTCTAACTGTCCCTCCTACATTGAGCATTTTGCTCTGGTCTTCATTACAATAATGCTTCGTAGTTGTTAATTTTTTCAGTTTTTCACCATTCAAGTTATTATTAGAATGAAACAATACCCCCAAACTTCCTTTGTTCCTCACTAAAAAGCAAAAGTCAGCACATTTAGTTCTAAAGATGTTTACTGGTTATTCAATTCTAGGTGGACACTATGGCTACCTCCTCTCTTACTGTCAGGTTGATGTAGTTACTGAAAGATTTCTAAGCATCCTTTATGTCCCTGTCTCTAAGTGGTGTCTGTTTTATCCTGATGCTTTCAGAGGTTTACTTCAATAGTGTTTCTTGAAAATTTTATTATGGAGTATCTTCTTTTCTAGGGAATGTGTGGAGTCCGGGCTTTGAAATCTCTTCGGATTTGAAAATGTTGTAAGGTGCGATGACTCCAAATATTTTGTCTCTTTAGCCCTCTTCCTCTGAGACTTCCTTGGCCTTTTTTTTTTTTTTTTTTTTTTTTTTTTTTTTTTTTTTTTTTTTTTTTTTTTACACAGACTAGAAATGCAAAACGGTCTAGGCTCTGATCTTTCAACTGTTATGAGGTCGCCCCGTTCATGAGGTCTCTTCCCTTGAGACTTAATTACCTCTTACATGGTCCATACCTTAGCACCATCATCTTGAGATCTAAGTTTTAACATGAATTTATGTTAAATTCATTCAACCATAGGAGAATTCTAACCCTTCATGAGGTTGTGTTTGGAGATAAAGTAAAACAAATTTAATAATGTGTGGTTAGAAGTTGATAGAACTGGTGGCCTTAAAAGAAAAGAGAGAGGTTTCTCTCCTGCTAGTTGTATGCATCAAGCAAAGGCCAAATGAGAATACAAGAGAGGGGAGCCACATACAAACCCCCAAGGATCTCACACCAGATCTCAGGCAGGGTGGTACTTCCATCTCGGATAACTATCTTCCAGTACACGGAATGAGAAGCATTGTATTATGGCAGACAGAGCAGCCTGACACAAGTTTTACCATTGGTATCTTGACAGTGCCTATTGATATTATAAATTCTCCAGAAATCACTTCGTGAATAGAAGAGATAGAAGGAAAATATAAATTAGTTTATCAAAGTAGTTTGTTAAAAATAAAAAGATAAAGCTTAGCTTGAAGAAACTGAGACAATATGCCAGTCATGCGATTCAAATCTATAGGACAATTAAGACAAATAACATCTAAAAATCAATACATTGCCAGTATAATAAGTTTCATTTCTTTCATTTTATTTTGATACATGGCTTCATTATGTATTCCAAGCTTTTCCCTAACTCAAAGTGATCCTCCTGCCTTAGTGTCATAAATTATGGAATTACAAGTGTAATGTGTTCTCATCACTATGTCCGAATACCTGGCAAGAAGTAATTTAGATGAGGAAGGGTTTATTTTGTTCAAGGTAGTGTAGTCCACCATGACAGAGATGGATTGATGGAAGATGGTGAGGCTGCTGTCACAGTGGAAGCAGAGACAGGAATGCTGGTATTTGTGTCTCTGTTTCCTTCTTACTTAGTCCTCAAGCCATGCCCATGGAATGATGTCATCTACATGTAGAAGTTGTCTTTCTACCAAAATGAATTCATTCTAGAGCTCCCTCATAGACATGCTACGAGGTTTCTCTGATGAGTGATTTTAAATCCTTTTTTTTTGTTTTGTTTTTTTTTTTTGGTTGTTTGTTTTGTTTTGTTTTTTTTGAGACAGGGTTTCTCTGTATAGCCCTGGCTGTCCTGGAACTCACTCTGTAGATCAGGCTGGACTCCAACTCAGAAATCCACCAGTCTCTGCCTCCCAAGTGCTGGGATTAAAGGCATGCATCACCACTGCCCGGCTGATTCTAAATCCTTTGAGTGGACAATATGATCCTTCACATTTCACCATGCATGCTGCAGTAGATTTCTGATTATTGCTTTAGCAAAGGGACCAAACAGCCAGGTGTAGGGGCTTAGCCTCGGCACTTAAGAGGCTAAGACATAGAACCACTAGGAGTTCAAGGACAGCTGAGTTTATATGTGGAGTTGCAAGCCAGCTTGTTCTACAGACTGAATTTAATCATCATCATCATCATCATCATCATCATCATCATCATCATCATCATCATCATCATCATCAAACTTAGAAATATGCTGACACCAGGTTAAATATACTCTAATTTACTATTTACCTTTTTATTCAAAGTATTATTGATAAATGGGCATTATTATTAACTAAAGAGACTAAATATAACATTCTGGTACATTTTCAGGATAAGGTTTCCATGAAGGTAATATGGTAAAAGAAGAAACTTAGAATCTAGTTATTGATTAAACAACAGCTGCTAAGAACACCATATGGTAAAAGGGGGGAAAAATCAGACAAAAAATGATCATACTTCTGTTTCAAATGATATCACATGGTAAGAATTACAGACTTTCAAAGTATTGATCTATAATTTGTGTGTGATCATATTCGAAATAAGCAGTATGTATATAGGAGACCAACATAGCAGCAATGGTATGCTCCTAAATAGTTAAACATATCTCAAAAGGCTGGTTTTCAAAAGACAAGTGAATAGGTTTCTTGTGTTAATCATGTTCTAACCAACTCACTATTTGGAGAAATGGAAACTTTTTCCTAAAATTGTACAAATTTCAACCACATTCACCAATATTATGTGGCTCAGTCAAAATTTTGGATTGTGATAGCACATGCTTCTGGAAGTTTGTGAAATTTGACTTTCTCAGTAGTATGTCATATCTGCATAAGAATCTATATGGCAGAGCACAGCCTTGGATGACTTTTACTGATTTGAAGAAAAGCAACAGTATTCTTGGATTTCAGGCAGAATGTTTGGTAACTGAAATGTGTATATATTATTCATTTATATGTGTGTAGGTAGGAGTGCGTACATGTATATTACTTGTATATATGCATGTATTTGTGTATATACACATATTATTCATTTATTAGTAATTTGTCATGCTGGCTTACCTGACTTGAAATGAGTGTAAAATGGACCAATACTCATGACTCAGATAGTAAGCATACATATATTTGAAGAGCAGAAGGGCAACTGACATTTCTACAGATGTCTGAAACAGTCCATTGCAGTTATGTGTCTGAGAGCCCTTCTTCTCCGTCTCTTATTTAATACCCCTCCCCTTTTCTTTCCCTAAGTGTGTGTAGGCTTGTAAGCATTTACTGTTTTCAAGGTAATTGGTAATACTGTCAATTTGTCCACAAAGGGCATAAGGGCACTGTGCTGTCCTTATAGCACATGCAGTCGCACAGGGGAGGGTAATAAAGGCATAAAATAGTGTGGTAAAGCAATGCTCGTAAGAGTGGAGCAAAGAAAGTGCTAACAGAACTCCACTCCTTCCAGGGCTCAGGCCCCAGGGGTGTAATTCAGCTAATCAGGAGGGCATAAATTCTAACTTTGTTCCATTCCTCACTGTCAGACGACAGGGCTAGAAGTCTCCTCCCATTGAGATCTATGACTTTTGCTATATGAAGAAAAAAATGACTTCTCTGCTGATACCGACTCCTCCTCAGCTTGGTTAACCTGCTCTCGCTTTCCTTAGGAGGATAATTGAAGTCAAGGAAGTTGCATGGAGTGATTTGGAGGTTTGCAACTAGGAGAATTCTTAGATTTAGGGGCATAGGTAGCCTTTCATGTACAAAGTTCTCATTTTAACCTACCTCGGGCTACCCAGCTTTGCTGATTTATCGTTAATTAGGATTGAGATTTTCATTGAAAAATTGAAAAGGAGTATGCTTTTCTGTATGCATTTCAGATCGTGTTGGCTGAAGCAAATAATTGTAAAGGCACTGGAGAATTGAATACATACCACAGGGAAGAGTCAACCATCTCAGCCCTTGACAACTTGCCAGGAAACCCTGCTGGGCTCCCGGGTCACAGAAATATCTTTCTGATATCACTTGTGAGAGCTACAAAATTTCTATCCCTAACAGCTAAGAAAATACCAATACTGCTTCCTCACTTTTTAATCACGTCCCTAACTTCCATAAGAAAAGCTCTGCTGCTTGCTGTTAGACATTCACACTCTAAGAACTTATAAAGGTTTAGTTTCTGTGTATGAGTTCTAGTTTTGCTATGATAAATGAACTGCAAATGGGGATACAGTTAAGAAAGGAAATCCATATTAATTATGGCAAAGAAAGCAGAACACATTGTCTCTAGAATGAACTGATGCCATTATCCCATTGTGTATCCAAGACGTTTGAGAAATACAGAATCCCAAGAAAGAAAGAAGGTCTTCAATCTTGTTTTAAGGAAGAAAAGACTGAAACATTTATTTGCATCTTTTAAATATGCCACTGAATGGCTGCCAATAGGACTTCTTCACTACTAAGCATCAAAATATTAAATTAGAATCAAGAGCCAACAGCCTACAGCTGCCTGCACTTAGCAATAAACTTTTTCATTATTCAAAAGAAGAAATAGCATTAAAAAAAAAAAAACAGTACACCAGTCAGGCCCAAGAATGTCTTTGCTAGGTTATTGAATGCCTTTCTGCTCTGTTCTCTATAATTTGCTGCTAATAAATATTTGACAATTTGAACAGCCTAAAATGAAATAATTTTTGTTGAGTAATGTTAAACTTATACAGAAGCCACGTGAATTCACCTGATGTTATGGTCACCAGATGAAACTCTCATGACGTGGGTATATCTTACCTGTAAATCTGTAATACAAAAGGACACAAATTTTAAGACATTAATTAAATATTATTTTGAGGAAGAAAAGGTATCATTCCAACATTACTTGTAACATAAAGGATAGTAAACAATTTGCCTTTTCGAAGATGAAATTAATAACGAACCATAGGAAAATGGGATGCCTTGATTTCTGAAAGATGTCTTTTTTTTTTTTTTGAAAGTTCATCTACTCGCAATTTTACACACATGCTTTGGTAAGCATTAAATACTGACCCAAATGAGAAATCCTAACACCAGGGTACCTGTCGTCTGTTACTAGGCTCTGCAGCTATTGTTTTGCTTTAAACAACAACCCAAATGTATTCTCTTCACTTAACTCTTGATTTCTTAGCCTCCATGTACTAACCAAAACAAGGAGCTAAATATCACTGAACATTAACTTAATATCAGAATTTTCCACTTGAGACAACATCTTTCTCACCAACTTGACACTTCACCTCTTAAGATTCATAGTTCAGATCTAAAACTACAAGCACATTTTTGTAATCTACAAGAGAAAAATTCTGACTGTATGACTGAGTCAGAAATGAAAATTTTCATATTGCTTACTGTTTCTAACGATAAAAGAAATCTGAGGGCTTGGAATCCATGATTGGTTCAGTTTCTCCTGACCAAATACAGATGTATTATAAATGCTCAAATCAGAACACACTCCACCAGGTACATGTATTCTTATTCTCTGTCTCTCTGTCTCCATCTCTCTGTCTCTCTGTCTCTGCCTCTCTCTCTCTCTCTAACAAACACACACACCAAGTTCCATAAACAGTCATTTCTAAAATTCCTGTGAATGTTAAGTTTAATACAAAGGATATGATAGTGAATGAAATATAGTCATACAACATATAACTTCATTAAACCAAGATTTAAGCCTCATGTTTGAATTGGTTACTTACAATTGTCTAACTCACAGTTAGTCTGTAGTCCCATTAATGCCTTTATTGTTTTGGTCCTTGTTTGTGAATATTTGTTATTGTTGTTATGTTCTTTAGAATAATAAAACAATGGTTTTGTGGGTGGCCTTTATTATTGTGTTAATGTGAATGTCCATTTGATTATTACATTGGAAACCTTGGAGTTAGATTCTCTCAAATGTCATCATGCATCATGAGGTTGTGGATGTTGTTTTATCCACACGAAACTACAACCCCACATTCATAGGCATCAGCATAACCTCTGAGCACTATCAGAGAATGTATCCAAACTGGTTGCTGTTGTTTCTCTTTCACCTTGCAGTGATTAAAGGTCATCTTTCCCTGTCTTTCTTTCTGATTGTTTCTCTACAGTACAGCCAAGATTCTTAAACTCCATTGCAGGAAACTTGGAAAAAATTGGGGTATTTTCTATGCAGAGTCAAGAAATCTCTGACAGGAAGAGGGGTTCTAGCCTTTTATTTTTTCTTGAATTTTTTTCTTGAATTATTATGACTTGTGTAGGAAATAAAAAATAAAGTCCTATATAAGAAAGAGTGATAATTCTAACAGATGAGTACTTGAAGACCACTTTACCATTTGTTGATATGGTTATTACTATTTTCCACCCACATAACTATTATTATTTTCCTCCATTTCCTTCTTCAGGTTTATAGCACAATTTAAATACAGGCTGATCTTCTTCGTGACCCCATGATTCCTTTCTTGTATTACTGAACATGTGCTCAGGAGACTTATACTGTGGTTCCAGAGGGAATCTAGCACCAGCCTCATTTCTCTCCATTGGGGAAAGTCAGTATTCTATCACCTCATCTAAGAAAAAGTAGACAACTGGGGATGCTGATTGGGATGATCGCTGGGATTCCTCCAGTACTACAGCCTTATGATTATATTATATTATTATATTATATTATATCCTGATATTTTAGTGGCTCCAACCTTAAAGAGATACATGAATTAAGCACGTTCCCCATGTATTTACAAGAAAATAAATAAGAGCCACATATAATTAGTGTGAAGTTCTTCACCAACAGCATTTAATTCATATAATGACCCCTTCCACATCATTCTTGGAAGTAACGTTTTTGGAAAATGACATATCACTTAGTAGAAGGAAAGAAAATGATGGCTTCAAAATTCTAAATCTCTACACTGAAATGTTTTTCATGGGGTTAAAAAGCCACTTACACAACCCTGCAGAAACGTAAGTCTGCAGGAGAGTTCAGAGTATAGCCCTGCATGCATCTCACTTCTCTCTGAACAACCTTCCAGCAGCACTGACAATTGAGAATTGTGTGGAATGTTTCAGGGAATAAAAAAAAAGACCTAATTGAGTAAAATGAAGGGTAATTTAAGATATCATACTTTGAGAAAAAATATACATCCGAATCTAGTTTAACCTGTCTACCCTTTCTTTTGAAACAAAAATTATGTCTTCTAAAACATCATTAATTTATCACCCTGTTAATAAAGTTTCAATTTGAAGAGGATTTTATACCTTGTATTTTAGTTTCTAACACATGTGCTATAAGAGAGTGAGGAACATATTATTTGGTATTTGGAAATACCTCTTTGTGGATTTAAAATAGATTATATTATAATTGATTGGGTATAATTATCTAAAAAAAGACACTTGCCATTGTTTTATATAATTATAGCAGAAATTTACCAAATTTGAAATTGTTTTAATAGTTGAAAAGTGATTATATATATTTTCTTTCCCAAAACTAATTGGAGGTTAACTCCACAGGAAATCGAACTGTGATTTATGACAGTACATTTGATAAGGATATTTTTAATGAAGATATTTTAGATATCCAGTGATCATGGACCTGACAGATTTTGATGGTAGCTGTAAAGTGATTGAGGCTAGTCAGGTGATAGAAAACGTGTGAATACGCCACCTTCCTTTCGCTGGAGTGAGGTCGAAATTAGTCACAGTAATGAATGTCCTGGAGTGCAATTTCAAATGTAATGGATGATGTGTGAAAAAGAAAGAAAGAAAGAAAATGTTACTTCTCTTTAGAAGTCATTTTTAAAATGGAGCCTCTTTAGATGCTGAAAGTGTCTGTTACTGTACAAGTTAACTCTTTCAAGAATTTCTTCTACTATCTCTACCTAGCAACTGGAAACAGCAATACAATCTTTAGAAGTTTATTTACTTACAGACCTGTGACTCAGAAGGTTCTCCAGACCTGTGACTCAGAAGGTTCTCCAGACCTGTGACTCAGAAGGTTCTCCTTCTTATTTGCATGTTATAAACTTCCTATCCACCACTTCCAGCTCCCTAAATGCCTCAAGTGCTCTCAAAGGCTCCACAATTTATTCTGCTTATTTCACTCCACTAGGGCACTGGGATCATTCTGTGTTGTCAGGGCTCTCTCTGTATCTGTGTCTGTCTCTGTCTCTGTCTCTGTGTCTGTTTCTATGTCTCTGTCTCTCTCAAGTCATCATTTTCACCACCTGAGTGGAAGCTTTAGACATGTCTTTTGAATGAGTCTGCTGTCTAGCTCTGCTTCTGCTTTATATCACAATGAATATTGTTTTTTAACTAACACAGTCTCTGTTGGGAGCAGACTTCTGTGCCTTACTCTCTGCCCAGCATTCATTCTTGTACTGCTCCTCAATACTTTCATATGTAACTGTATTTGCAGATAGGTTCATCACAAGACAACTATGGTAGAAGTAAAGATGGTGGGTAACTGTCCTGTATCCCAAGATGACTAGACTCTTTATAACAAGAGAATACAAACGTACATGGAGAAAAAACTGTTCACAGACTTGAGACAAAGATAGACACCTGCAAAGCAATGAACACCCACTCCCAAAAAGAAACAACCTTGATAATACCTTGATTTTAACCTCTTATCATCCAGAATAATGAAGAAAAATGTTTGTTTGTTTGTTTGTTTGTTTGTTTTTAAGTTACCCAGGGTCTGGTATTTTGCTATGACAATTGTGATCACTAATTTTACTTGTCAGTTTCACAGACATATTTGGGAAGAGGGAATCTTAATAAAAGAATTGCCTTCATCTGAACAACCTGTGGTCATACCTGTAGGTTTTTTCTCTTTACTGCTAATTGATGTAGGAAAGCACAGTCTATTGGGGCAGCACCATTCTTAGGTACATAGTCCTATGTTTTATAAGAACACTGAACTGGGCATGGTGGTATATACTTTTTAATCCCAGTACTCATATTACAGATGCTGGAGGATCTTTGCGAGTTTGAGACCAGCCTGACATACATAAAGAGTTCCAGCGTAGTCAGGCTATGTAGAGAAATTCAGACTCAAAAAGGAGAGAGAGAGAGAGAGAGAGAGAGAGAGAGAGAGAGAGAGAGA
>NW_022196903.1:11920032-11920852 GCF_008632895.1 Mastomys coucha
AGAGAGAGAGAGAGAGAGAGGAAAAACAAATAAAACCTTCCTGTTCTGCACATCTGCTCATGAACCAGAGAAAATAAGCCAGTAAGGAGACTTCCTCTACAGTCTTGACTCCAGATTCCTGCCTTTAGTTCCTGCCTCTATAGCCTCATCTATGGATTTTTTTTTTTTTTGGAAGTGTAAGCTTAAACATGCCTTTTCATTCCAAAATTGGTTTTTCTCATGCCGTTTGTCACTGTAACAGAAAAGCAAACTATGAGAACAGTCTTAGGCAACTATTAATTCGCCATCAATTGCTAATGACTTAGTTTCTAGTGCATCACTTTAGGCCATCCAGTCACAAAAAGTAAAGGTATTATTTCGAATATTGTTCCCAATATGGTTAGTAAAGTAGCAATTCTTTGCTGAGTTCTCAACAAGCTATGTCTGGAGGAAAGAATAGCAGTTAGTAAGCCATACACATATTTTTCAAAGTGTAAATTTAATTCTTTTTCTAAAGTAACGATATCAGTTTTGTCAAAAATACTGTTTTTTGAAGGATGTTAAAAGTCAAGCAAAGAGTTCTGACTTGTAAGTATCTATATCAAGACATTTTAATGGAACAACTCAGAATTCTGAGCTGAAGGCTTCTTGTAGTCTATGTGGTGGAATCACAATCCCGGACCTTAAGCTGTACTACAGAGCAATTGTGATAAAAACTGCATGGTATTGGTGCAGTGACAGGCAGGTAGATCAATGGAACAGAACTAAAGACCCAGAAATGAACCCATGCACCTATGGTCACTTAATCTTTGACAAAGGAGCTAAAATCATCCAGTGGAAA
>NW_022196903.1:11921248-11921471 GCF_008632895.1 Mastomys coucha
GATGAACACCGAATGGCTGAGAAGCACCTAAAGAAATGTTCAACATCCTTAGTCATCAGGGAAATACATATCAAAACAACCCTGAGATTCCACCTCACACCAGTCAGAATGGCTATGATAAAGAACTCAGATGACAGCAGATGCTGGAGAGGCTATAGAGAAAGAAGAACATTACTTCATTGCTGGTGGGATTGCAAACTGGTACAACCACTCTGGAAATCAG
>NW_022196903.1:11922889-11928717 GCF_008632895.1 Mastomys coucha
TGTGCCCCAGTGTAGGGGAATGCCAAGGCCAATAAGTGAGAGAGGGTGGGGTGGCAGGCATGGGGAGGTGGGAGGCAACAGGGATTTGTTTTTGTTGTTTTGTTTGTTTCTTTGTTTTTTGGAGGGGAAACTGGGAATGGAGAAATTTACATGTAAATAAAGAAAATATCTAATAAAAAAAAAGAAAAAAAGTGGGGCTGGAGGGATATCTCAGTGGTTAAGAGCACTAACTGCTCTTCCATAGATCTTGATTTCAATATCCAGCAACCACATGGTGGCTCACAACCATGTATAACAAGATCTGATCCCCTCTTTTGGTGTGTGTCTGAAGACAGCTACCTGTACTCATATAAATAAAAATAAATAAATAGTATTTTTTTAAAGAAAGAAAGGAAGAAGGAAAGAGACAGACAGAGAGAGACAGACACAGAGAGAGAGAGAGAGAGAGAGAGAGAGAGAGAGAGAGAGAGAGAGAGAGAGAGAGAGAAGGAAACAAACAAACAAACAAAAGAAGTGGCCAGGGCTCTTGCTTATCCTATTTTTTCTTTTCCATTCATTTCAGGCTTCCATTCCAGGAAATAGTGCTGTCTACATGTAAGGTTTGTCATTCAACTTCAACTAACCCATTCAAGACATTCTTTTATAAGCATGCATAGAAGCTAACTTAATCTAGATAATCCCTAACATTATCAAGAATACTATCTAGGAACGCCCAGAGGTGCATGTCCTAAGTGTTTGTACATTCTGTCAGCTTGATAATCAATACAAAAAATCATAAATCTAGCACTGTCAACTTGATACATCAACATATATCACTTTTAAATCATAACCTTTCACCCCTAAGCTCAAGGACATCTCAAAATGCAAAATCCACTCAGTCTAGCTTCAAAAATCCCCGTAGTCACTAACAATTCCTATACTGTTTAATGTGTAAGTGGTTAATCTTTTCTGAGTCTCTGACAATCTCTAAACTGTGAGACCCTGAAAAGTCACAAGCTGTATGCATCAAACACATAAAAGCACATAAATATTTTCATTCCAAGAGAGAGAGAAAGGCATAGCAAGAAATAATAGTACCAAAGTAAGAACAAAGACTAGCAGGAAAAACTTCAAATTCTTTACCATCCTAGAGTCTTGATGGCAACTTAGATTCAACTGGCCATCTTCACACAATGGCCTCTCATAACTTCTTTGAAGAAATTATGACCCTGTAGCATACTGTCTGTCGTCAGGACTCCTTCACTTTTTATATATCTTCTTTTATTCTCTGTCTCTCTCTGTCTCTGTCTCTTTCTGTCTATGTCTCTCTGTCTCTCTGTCTCTCTTTGTGTGTGTGTGTGTGTGTGTGTGTGTGTGTGTGTGTGTGTCCCTCTTAGACAAGGAAATTCATTAATCACATATTCTTGAAGGCAGATGCCACCTGAGTCTGGCCAAATTGTTCCATTCTGAGTTGTGAGATTATAGTCACTATTTTGGTCCTTTGGTCTCATTTTAGCCTCTCCAGCACTTAGAGCATCAAGAGGAGCCTCTAATCAACTATCTAAGCATGACATTTTGTCCTGTTGTCCTTCATAAATCTTGGCCATTGAGTCAAGCCTCTTACTATCCCAGAAGTACAGATGTTTTGTGGTGGAAGCAGCTCACATATAGAAGGAGCTCTTTATTATATGAAGTAAGCTGGGTATGTTTAACCAGTTTGACTATGGCCATTCATTTTGGAACTCTCAATTTCTTGGATGATTTGAGGAAGCAGTCTGGAACGCTAACAAACTTCTGTGGGTTTATATCTTTTATAGTAACAATAGTAACAGTTTGGGAAAGGGGAGTGATTCTTAAAACATTCCTATCTGTATAACATATGGATGATGCCGCCAAGTTCTGCTGACAGGTTTGAGTTGTAATCTATACATACCCCTGTAGATTGCAGATATATTAACCTTTGTGTGCTTTAGTAACTTTATCTATGAAATCACTTTCCTAGGCATTTATTTTTGAACGAGGAGTGACTTCTGCAGCATTCTTCTTTCAGGTTTTCTGTATTCAGATAAATTTTCATTTTATAAGGTGTAACTTGATGAGTGGGTCTACTTTCAGGGTACCTTTCTTATTATAGAGGAATTTTAATGCAGGAGAATGCTTTGGCAAGGGATCACATCCAAAGACCTTCTAGGTCTGTGGGATCTGGCTGAATTGCACATGCACCTTTAATCTCTATGGCTGTAATACATACCTTGCTCTAGCTAAAACACAGACACACTCTTAGTACCTTTAATCCAAACAGTGACTTCTCTTTTTTTTTTCAATCTAAAAACATATTCCTTTATAGGTAATGGCAACAATGAAAATTACATCTCAAGTGAAGACAGCTTAAATAGAAAAATAAGAAATGGAAAGGGATGCTAGGGTTAGGCAGTCTCATCTTCGAACTTCCCTTCTTGGTCTTGGATTTCTATCCTTCCTGAGTTCTGGGCCATTGACCTTTATCTCTTAGACATTCTGTTCATATATGATTGGGTCCTTAGGTCTTATGCTTGGACTTAGCTCAGGTTTTGTGTCTTATGATGTATGCAGTTCTTGGGTTCTTAGACATCACAGGTGTCCTGTAGAAATAGTCCCTCTCCTTTGGGTTGTCAGCATTCTGTCCAGCCAGCTCAAGATGGACCATCTGTGTATCTTGGTCCTTTTAAGTCTCAAGTCACAAAACTTCTGTCTTCCACTTGGGCATTCACTTCAGATCCAGTTGAATCCTGACCAGATGGGCAAACAGTGACTTCTAATTGAGGAGCAAGTGAAGTGATGAATCAGAGAAAAATTTGACAGGATGAGTCAGAGATAAGATAAGCAAACTTTCAGGAGATCAGCAGAGGAAGGAAGACTACTTAAGAGTAGTGCAGGCAGAGAAAGGCAGTTCAGTTGAGTGAAGTTGAGCTCTGTTCAATTTAGAGAAGTTTGGTTCTTGCAGTCAGAGCAGTTCAGTTCAGAGGCAGTTTTTCCAAGCAGAGAAATTCAGTGAGAAGCTGAGAGAAGCCAATTAGAATCAGTCAGTAAGAGAGGAGTTTGAGCCAGAGCAGCTGAGTTGAACCAGTCAACCGTAGTTCAGAAAGAGCTAGAAAGGGTGAGTTTATTCAAAAGTAAGTCTTGGAGGATGAATTATCCTAGGCCTAGATCAGGAGATGGAAGCTGGAATCTAAAGCCTTCAAGATATATAGAGACTAGAAGCTTCTAGTCCTAGGACCAGGGCTAGTTAAACTCTCTGGACTCAGTCCAAGCCATAGATTCATGAAGCTTGGGTAGGGCTCTCATCTCATCCCTTCGTCTGAGGAAATCAGACCAGTATTTACACCTACTGTCTCAGGGAAGAGAGTAATGTTTCTCTTTAACAATTAGAGTCCTCATCTTTTGTACTTTCCTAGCCCCAAACTTTGAATTTGCTCCTATAACTTTCCTAAGTAAACTATATTTATTTTTATACATAAATAATAAAGAGGGATATATAAATACATATACACACACATATATATGTATATATATATATATATATATAATTACCTCATTATCTATCTGAATAGAAATAGTAAGCAATAGCCTCAATTCTATACTGTGTTGAAATTTTCTTACCAATAGAAAAGTAAGAAACTGGTATGACCTATTCTGTCATCCTTTACTTTTACATTCAGTGTCTCACAGGTTCTTGGGACATGACTAGAATTCAGTCATACTCTTTGTTATATGAGTGTCTACTAGCTAAAGTCCTAATATAATCCTTGATCCTTTTGAAACCTCATGAACTGCCCTTTACTGTCTATACTTTTCTCTGCTTATCAGTCTTCTAATCTCCTATGAAGGTCCCCATTAAACCATGCTTATGACACTCTAAGACTTTTATAGCTCACTGCTGTAACTTGTAAAAATAATTTTTATTCTCCAGATGTAATTGTCATCTCAGAGGCTTACTGCTGAACCTCACCCTTTCTAGCTCCTTCTAAACTCTGGCTGGCTGAATAACTAAGCTGTTTTGACCTAATTTCCTCTCCAAGCTGACTGATTCAAGCTGGCTTTTCTTGGCTTCCGATCTTGTTCTCCTTGATCTCAAATTAACTCTGGCAATCTGTTCTAATATTCTGGTTTCTTCTCATTCTCTGGTTTATTATGTCTTCACCTGTAATCTGTCTCTGCAAAACTGTGTTCCCCTCTTTCCATGGCTCTCCTATGTCTCTCTCCCTGTGCTGTTGGTGTGTGAGTTAGACTATTCCTATCTCTGACCAATTCTGTCAAATCTCTTTTGTCTGCCCCCTCAGTTAGATGTCAGTTTCAAACAGCTGCTTGCTTCTGCAAACTAACTTTACATACATTGTTTGGGATTAAATGTGTGTTGTTCCAGCTGTATCACACAGACCTAGAAAATCTTTGGATATGATCCCTTGCCAGACAAGTCAAATTGCTGGATTAAAATTCCTCTACATAAACTCTAATGAATTCCTCCCATAAACTAGTCCCAAGGCCAATGAAGCACATGGTTAGGGATTTTAGAGCAAAGAATCAACTCTTTTCTATTAATTTCCCATATTGCTTATTTTTTTCTCTTGATGTAATAAAATTACACTAACAAAATTCAATTTAAAGGGGAATGCATGTACTTTTGACTCATAGTTCAAGGATGCTCTCTGTCATGGTTGCAAAGGTTTAAGGTGGCATATCTTATAACAATCACAATCAGAAAGCAGAGACTAGTGAGTGCACTCTCCTCATTCAACTCAGGACCTGTCTTCATTCAAGGATGCTGTGTAGGACCTTGAAAGGCAGCCTGGATTCTGGTTGGGCTAAGTTGGAAACGCCTATGGCACTGCAAGGAATGGTAGGTGTTTTGCCATGCTCCTGGACACCAGGCTCCTGACATCAAGCTGCAGCTCTCCATAGGACTGTGGTCTTCAGTCACATAAGGGCAATACCCCAAGCCCCTCCACAGGTAGAGGACATGACCACAGGTCACTAGATTCAATAAAGATCTTCATTTTAATGAGTTATCTAAAGATCTGAAGACTTACCCAATACATTCCCTTTCCCAGACACTCCTCCCTGCAAAAGATATTTAACCTCAAACCTGTCCTGAGAAAGTGGGGTACAGTTTTACTCATTGCCACTCTCTGCCATGACAATAAATGCCTTAAAACCAAGGACTGTCTCTTTTCATCGAGATCCACATTGGGGAGCAATGCAGCAGGCCTTTACCTAAAGAGCTGTGTCTAATCTCCCACAGAAAGCCGGGTGGCCTTCCCAGGCCTAGCCTCCATCAAGCCAAATCACTCACCAAATGAGCCAAGGACTCTTCTCCCTGCGGGACCAAGTCAGAGCTCACCCTTCTTTTCCCCCTCAGGCCCAGGTTTGATCCAGCCTGCAGGCCCTCACTCCCTTCTCAACTCTTCCGCAGCTCCCAGTGGCTCATGGGTGCCCAAGAGTCTAAGAACCTAAAGGCTTCAGCCTTCCTGCAGGCCCAAGGACTCCCCGAGTCAGCTCCAGCAGTCCCTGGGACCTCAGACTGTGCTACCTCACCCCTGGAGCATGGTCTCATGGTTTCCCACAGCCCGATGCCTGCCCATGCCTGTGTGGGGTAAGCACAGTCAAAACTTCCTATGTCCTGCCTCCCCCAGTGGCCGGACAATGCTGTTCATGGTTAAGCTATGTCTTCTTACTACATCAAGAAATTTCTTTTCAAGCATATTTAGAGGCTTGTCAACTCAGTGAATATTAATTCTATAGATAACCATGTTCATAGCAGCCTTATTTATAATAGCCAGAACCTGGAAACAACCCAGATGTCCCTCAGCAGA
>NW_022196903.1:11929645-11969645 GCF_008632895.1 Mastomys coucha
TGGGAATGGAGAAATTTGCATGTAAATAAAGAAAATATCTAAAATAAAAAAAAATAAAAATAAATAAATATTAATCACCACATTGTTAAACCCCCTTATGTGTATTTTATTATTATATCATTTACCTCACTGTAGTGATAAAATATGTTTATGTGTATGTCTACCAGCCGTACATATGCCTTCCTTATTTATCTTTGTAATTTGATAACTTTCTATGATGTCTAGGAATACGATTCATGGAGCACAAAATTAATAGAAGGGTATCCAATATGTTCATACAACATAAAGCAGCTCAAATTGCAGAAAATTTTAACTGGGTCTTATTTATTATGTTTTCATATTATATTTATTATTTATCATACTTAAATATTATATCAAATACACCTATTTTATGACTAGAGGAACAATTTGGTGATGAATACTTGTACAGGTATGCATTTCAGCCATGTGTGCCTCTGATGCTATATTAATTTGTCTTCATTTACAATCAATAATCATCTCACTCTTAGCCATGATTAAAAACATTTTTATTCCAAAACTGCCTATTGGTTCCTTTAAAAGAATTCTAAGTCATAGTCAAATATCTAGACAGTTATTTTATGATTTCTGAGTTTGGATAAAAATTCCGTCTTTATAGTTCCATCCATTTGCCTGCAAATTTCATGATGTCTTATCCATCTATGTTATTTTCAATTTGTGGCTATTAAGAATAAAGTTGCTATGAATATAGTGTTATAGTGGACCATCTTTTTGTATATACCCAAGAGTGGTATGGTCTTGGAGTAGAACTATTCTCAATTTTCTTAGAAACTCTCAAATTGATGTCCAAAATGGTTGTACAAGTTTGCACTCTCACCAGCAATGGACAAGTGTTCTCCTTCCTCCAAACGTGAGCCAGCATGTGCTACCCCTTGAGATTTTTATCTTAGCCATTCTGATGGATTATAAGATAGAATCTCAGAATCTTTTGGATTATCATTTCTCTGATGATTAGAGATATTGAACATTTCTTTAAGTGCTTCTTGGCCATTTGAGAGTCCTCTGCTGAGAATTCTCTGTTTAGCTCTGTACCCCCAACTCCCTTTTTAAAACTGGGTTATTTGGTTTGTTTGTGTCTAATTTCTCAAGTTCTTTATATTTTGGATATTAGTCCTCTGTCACGTTTTTCCATTCTGTAGGCTGCCCTACTATGCTATTGATAGTGTCCTTAGCCTTGCAAACACTTTTCAGTCTCATGAGATTCTAGGGGCACATCAACATGCCCACAAAACCTTCAACCTAAAACTTGTCCTTCCTAGAAGATGCGCAGAAATAAAGATGGAACAGAAATTGAAAGAATAGCCAAACAAAGACTGATCCAGCTTGGAACATATTAAATATAAGACTACCAATCCCTGACAGCATTAACGATGCTCTGCTATGCTTGCAGACAGGAACCTAACATAACTGTCTCCAAAGAGGCTTCATCCAGCAGTGGATGGAAACAAATGTAGAGACCCACAGCCAAGCATCAAGAGAAGCTCAGGGAGGAAGTCTTGAGGAAGAGTTGGAGGTAGGATTGAGTGAGCTGGAAAGGTTAAGAACAGGACAAGAAGAGCTATAGAGTCAATTAACCTGGACCCATGGGACTCACAGAGACAGATCCACTAACTAAAGAGCATTCATGGGCTGGATATAGGCCCCCTACATATTTGTAGCAGATGTGCAGCTTGATCTTCATGTGGGTCCCCTAACAATTGGATCAGAGACGATCTCTGACTCCACTGCCTGCCATTGGATTCCCTTCCCTCTAACCGGATTACTTACTTTGAGCTTAGTGACAGATGATACACTGAGGTCTATGGTGACTGAATGTCCCAGGATGAGGTTGTACCCAGGGGTGGGGTGGGGGTGGGGCTTCCCCTTCTCTAAGGAGAGGAAGAGAGGGTAGTCAGGGGAGGGATTTATAAGGGTGGGACTGGGAGAAGAGGAAGGAAGTTGATATGTGATCTGATGTAAAATGAATAAAGAAAGAAATAAGACTTCAGCCTTATTTGCTGATTATCAAAATGTCGTAATTGTTTTCACTTTTCAAAATAGGGTTTCTTTGTGTAACCCTGGTTGTCCTAGAAGTTTCTCTCTAGAACAAACTGGCCTGGAACTTAGAAGACTGTCCTGCCTCTGCCTCCTGAGTGCTGGAATTAAGGTGCACTACCACCATCTGGTTAAAATGTCTTAATTTACTCTATGTTCCTGTTTCCTGTTCTTGATCTGTTACTTAAGAATCTCTGTCTATCTGTCCTTCCTTTCACTTCATTGGAACAGAGGTATACATGCTCATTGTTACAATAATCACACTGACTAAATGAATCTCAGCAAAGCCTGCCTCAAAATGGAGTACTTAAAGGGGTGTAGAAAAGTCCATGGAGGGCTATCTGAGATAGGTCTATTGGGATGATCACTGAAATCCCATTTCTAAATCTGAAAAACAAAAATAAAATAAAATGATTTCTCATGTAGAAAATTAGTTTTTGATATGGAAAATATCAATTCTGATTTGTCAGGTATCTAGTTATTTGAATAAGAACTGAATTTATTCATTTAACATGGTATATACACATAAGTGAAGGAGTAAGACCTGCTGAACTCAAGCAAATCTTGTAAAGCAAATTGTCTATATTGAATTAAGCCTTGAGACACTAAATTTGTCATGTGGGATGAAAAAGTGCCCATAGAGATTCTCCTCTTGAAACATGCCAATGTTTCAAAAAGGAGTTTCAATGTTCTTTTAGAGATTGCCAACAAGGAAGTGTCTAATGTGGAAGAAAAGCAGGAGATATTATCATGTAATATTATATCTGTATTTGATTTGGGACAGAAAAAAACTAGTGAAATTCAAATACAGTCTGTAATGTAGTTAATGTGTTAATTGGTTGTATGGTATGAGTATGTTAGCTATTAACATTAAAGGAAATGTTGAGGGGTATATAGAATTTCTCAGCTCTATTTTTAAATCTCTTTTAAATCTAAAATTAACTGAAGGAAAATGCTCTAAGAAATACATATACATATAGGAACATATTATTACATGGATAATACTTTTCTTGATCCAAATAATTACTACTTATTTTTTATTTATATGTGAAAATTTGACTTAAAAATATCATAATCACTTCATGAATGTATGGAAAGTTACAATATTTTCTTTTAAGTAAAATTTTTATTTGTTGAATTTAAGTGGAATGTTGTCAATGAGACAAACTGGAAGAAAACCTTAAACTATGTATCATATTCTGTATAAAGCCAAGTATAAAACATTCTTAACTTCCAAATAAAGACAGCAAAATGCTAGTTTGTCCATATTTAGAAATAATGTATTCATAATATGACTCACTAAAGAGTCTTGCATATAACTGACAACAATCTATGTTTGTTTATTAATTGTGAAGTCCTCACTGATTTCATGACCATAATAATTACATTCATAGGCTTCTGATGGAAAGTTCTGTGGCAGAATAATATCATACATAGAGACAGACTCAGCCACGTTTTCAGTAGACCTGGCTTAATCTTCCTTCATTTTCTCGAATCTTCCCTTGGCCAAGTAGGTTTCACTTATAACTTCAGGTTGACAATGGCTGCCCTTAGAGTGTAGAAAGCATTACAAGAATGCATGATATAGTATTTGACTCACATTGTGAGATCTCAGATGAAGGGAACTCTATCTCTACAATATTAGGAAAGCAAAGTAAATAAAAAAAATAAATATTTTTTTTAAATTAGTGACCAGCTACTGTTAATACAGAGGAATCTGTCCTGAACAATCTCAGAGGGACCCATTGGGTTGTACAAAACAACTGGCTTGCCTCCAATCAACATATCTTAATCCACTAGTGCCAAATTTCTTGGCAGCTAATTGCCAAGAAAACCACGTGTACGATGTCCAGCCAGAAGCTATAATGACTACCTCCTTATCAGGGTGTCCTAGCTTTCAGAGCAATGATGCATTTGAACCATGAAGGTCTCTACAATTCGTCAGCTTTTTAAAAATCTACCTTCACATTGAATATTTGAGCATAAGAGGCAAATGCATTGCATAAACATTGACCCATGAGCTGTTACCAAGGACTAGCTAAGGAATATCTCACAGGGACTGTGTTTTAAAAATAGCTCCTTGGAGAAAATAGAAAGAAGGAAATCATTTGCATCCTAAAAGAAGTAAAAACTATGCTACCAGTTTGGCTTTTGAGTACAAGACTTATGAAAGCATCATTATATCAGGCACAATGAGGTATTTACAGGCAGCAGAAAAGAATCAAACCGTTTGAAAGGGATTATCTTCAGTCACAAACTGGAAATATAAAGAATGCCAAAACAGGAAGTGCACAGCACAAAGAAAAGGAAGCAGACATCTTTCTCTCTAATCCTCAGCCAGACTTGAAATTCTGAATATAATTTAGAGAATATAGCACAGAATGTTCTGATCAATAGAAATACTTTTGTTATCGATGTCAATATAATATTATAACAAAATAAAATAAAGTAGCACAAATAGTCATTTTACTTGGATACCCAAATTTTCTCATGTTGTTAGAAACTGAAAGCATAAAAACAATCCTACAACATATTATTTTCAAATATGAATTTTCTCTGGTAGCATTCTACCTATAAATCATCCTATGGGCTTTCACAGGTAGAAACTCGAAAGGAAGCTTTGGTTCTAACTATGTGGTCAATAGCATCATAAACATCCCATTCAACTGTCAAACTCAGCAGAAATAACAGATCTTCCCTGTAGTGGCTATTCCTGGTTGTCAACTTGACTATATCTGAAATGAACTACAATCCAGAATTAGAAGGCTCACCTGGCCCTAATCTGGAGGCTGAGAGTTACAAGTTTCCGACCCGAATCTTGGCATGGAGATCTTGAGGTATAGTGGCTATGAATCCCAGAGGATTAAAATAGAAAGATCTACGAGTTTAAGTAGGGTCACCTGGGGTTAAAAGTGTAGTAACACCTTTAACCTGGGCCACACCTTTTGCTGAAGACCTATATAAGGAAGAAGGAAAGCTCGCTCTTTTTCATCTGAACTGAGCAACTGAACATGTGAGACTGAGCAACTGCTGGATCCTCGGACTTCCATTCACAGCTGCTGCCGACCATTGTTGGGACTTGATTGTTGGGAGTTGGACTACAGACTGTAAGTCTGCAATAAATTCCTTTACTACATAGAAACTACTATAACTTCTGTGACTCTAAAGAACCCTGACTAATACATTCCCATCTCAAAACATTAGGAGTAAAGTGGTCAACTTAGGTGATAGAACTCCTCTCTCTACTGCTCCTTGCTGTTGGAGAAAATTGTAGTGAGATTTGCATAGAGCAAATAGCTTTGCTGTAGTCAAGTCTTAGTTTTAATACGTATGGAGAGAGGGGAAAACAGATTAAAAGAAAGGAGAGAGGGAAATGTAAAAAAAGAAGAAGGAAGAGAAGAAAAAGTGAGAAGATGAAAGAAGAGGAAATAGAAATAGAAAGGGATGAAATAGTAGAAGGGATTTATGGGAATCTTTTCCTTTTCAGGCTCATTATACTCTCAGTCATTAAAGGAACTAAAGTCTCCTATCTTTTGGATGTCTCCAACTTGATCATATGTAACATTTCAACACAAATATTACTTGGGACATAACTTTTAAAGATATTATTTGAAGTAAGAGTTCATTAAGCTTTTTCAGTAGTATTTGTTTAATTAACCACTCATTCTCCTGATGTGGAACATTTACTCAGAGAATAATGTATGTACTTTATTTACAAAGTTAGGTTGTGAGAGAATGTAAGTTCAAAAGAATGAATTGTTTATTGAATTACCGGTTATAAATTTTGTGATACTATATATGCCTTTGAGTAAATATTTTTAAATTTATGGAAGAACTTCTAAAATATTTTCCCCATTCAAAACTAACTCCTTGCCAAAAGCAAAATTAGAATTATTCTGTTTGTTCAAGAAAGAAACATTTAAATTATAAACTATTCTATTCTCTTATATTAGGGGATTAATTAGAAAACAAAGATCAGCTGAGCATATATAAATTATAAAATTTGTTGATTTGTAATTAGCCTCAGAACAAATAGCACAAGGCTTGAAATAATTATTATGCTTAATTTTATTTCTACTATCATACATGTGTCATGATAAATTACAAACTCAACAGAGAGAAATACAGGGAAATAAAAAGACAAAGGCAATACCTGCTTGAGTTCTGATTCTGCAATTTGCTAGCTATGTGACCTGGGACAATTGATTTAATCCAGCTCAATGTGTTTCTTGACAAAGGAACGTTTTGTAGGAATAAAGCAGGGTAGTGTCTGAAAACATCCGTTCCATCTAATAGTTGGAACAAAATGCTCAAAATAAGGTCCACTGAGCTGGAGCAACCCAGGAGACAGTTGGACAACATTACACAAGAGTGTCCTGGTGCTTCATCAAGGATGAATTGGTTTTTAACATCAGTCTCAGAAAGAGAGTTACACTGCAGCCTCACAGAGTACAAAAATAATCCTCTCAAGCCTCATTGCAGAAGACAGAACTCTGCATAAGAAAGGCAGAAGAGACACAAGGCAGGGCACCGAGGGGAAAAACACTAGCACTCCTAAAGTGGATTAATAGAGCAAACACTGCAGCGTATGTGGGTGAATGTCAGCTACAAAAACGTCAGCTGATACAAGGAAGCTGATACTTGTCTCCTGTGCGAAGGGGCAAAATACAAATTTGGAAGCTTACAAGTATTAAGTAAGGACTGTTATTAAGTAAAAGAATCAAATAAAGAGAGAGAAGCATAGTAAGAATTAGATAAATCAAACAGTTCATCATTTCCTTAGGTTTGTGTATGTGTACTGGTTGTATACCTATATATGCAGACATAAATACATAACTTATTATGCAGTAACTGTGCACCAGTTTCATTCCAGAGTCCACCAAGTCCTGTTTGCCATGTGGTCTCCTGATCACTACACAAAGTTCCAAGTCACTTAAAGAACTTACTGAAAGTAACTATATAATATGTAACTGTAGTTAAAAGGAGGAGATTCTCCCACAGAAATTTAGTTGAAATATTTGAGACTTGGATGCATAAATGTTGGAAAACAACTTCTTTAGTGAACTTTGATTATTTGGGAGCATAGGCCACAGGAAAGAAAGCCTTTAAGATTTATCTGTACTAAAATGTACCTTGATGGTGGAAATACCATTCAACTAAAAGTGTTCTTTCTCTATGACTTTCATGAGCAACATTTCTGGTGGAATGCCCTTAGAAAAGAAATCAAGTTTCATAGTTTTATTCCTCATTTAGAGCTATTGAGATTAAACATGAACCTTCCTGTGAGGAGAGTAGGCATGTTTTTCTGTAAGCAAGTTCTCATATTTAATTTTAGAAAACACAAATTATTTTATTAATACAAGAATTGATCATTAAAATATATTAAAACATTAATTTGTTGTTTCCTTGACTTGTCGGTATCTCAGTGTCCTCGTGAACTTATAACAAAATGGAAAAAGAATCTAATGTGTGCCATGAGTCTGGATTTGGGAAGACACAATATCTAAGAGATGGGATTAGTATCTGTCTTATAAATGAAGGGATAGCTCAGTCATAAAATACATCCCTGCAAGCATGAGTACTTAAATTTCTTCTCTAGGGTCCCAACAAAAATGGGTATCATATGTGTCTGTAATTCTAAAGTTAGGGAGGCATAGATAGGAAAGTCCTGTGACTTTTTTGGCCATCAATATAGCTTGATTGGTTAGCCATGTTATTGAAAGACACTGTCTCGCCGGGCGGTGGTGGCACACGCCTTTAATCCCAGCACTTGGGAGGCAGAGGTAGGCAGATTTCTGAGTTCGAGGCCAGCCTGGTCTACAGAGTGAGTTCCAGGACAGCCAGGGCTAAACAGAGAATCCCTGTCTCGAAAAACCAAAACAATAAAAAAATAAAAAAAGACACTGTCTCAATGGAAGTATGCTATCTTTCTGAGAATGGCATTCAAGACTGGCTTCTGGACTCTACATATACACACATACAGATGGAAATGCACCTCTATGTATATATATATATATATATGCATGCAAACATGCATAAACACATGCACATAGAAACATTCTCTACTGAAGGTCTCACACTATTCATTATGATGAAAATCTGTGCTTGTTAAAAAGACATATTGTCAATTTAAATAGTGCAACTAGAAACTTTTAGGAAAAAAATCAGTGCTCCCATTTGGATTACTTATTTTTCTTATCTCTATGGACTTCGGTACATTTTGCAAGAATAACAAAATGTTAAGAAAATGCCCCTGTAGTCTATAGTTTTAACTTTGTGATTTGTATTTTGTGTGTGTGTGTGCATGTGTGTGTCAATCTAAAAAAAAAAATTAGAACAAATTCCACAAAAAGCTACTCAGAAAACACATTGAAATGGAACATCATTCAGACAGCACTCTATGTTTGTGACTCTCAGAATCTATTCAGGGAATTTCAGTAGAGCAACTAACTAACTGCCTTCCTATAAGAAGGAATGATAGAAAAGTATTCATTGGTACATCTAAAGAAGTCTGTCAATTTGTATTTCATACACAATAAGTTATGAAGATTTTACTTCACTATACAGCAAATTAAATTTTGCTTTTAATAATCTGTGCCTATATAAATGTACAAACATAATCTAATACATATGTACATATATAAGGCTGATTCCTATGAGTTCCTCACACTGAGAAATTATAGTGTTTCCCAGACATGGCCTGAGTACCTGCTCTATTCCTGTTCAGTGTTTCCTTTCAACTTTATTTTGCATTGTGCACTCTTATTGTTTTTCTCTGTGTTTTAACGATTTGGGTTTTGTTCTATCATCATTGATTAATTAGTTACAAGCTAGAAACATCCACTGTGTTAGTGGATGTCAACCTTCTTACATTTTAATACAGTTCCTCGTGTTGTGGTGATCCCCAACCATAAAATTACTTTGTTGCTATTTCACAAATGCAATGTTTCCACTCTTATGAATCATAATGTAAATATCTGATATTTATGATATCTGATGTGCAAGGCACAGTTGAGAACTGCTGCTCTATGATAATGATAATTTCATTGTTGGGCAAGAATTTTAAACTTTGGAAAGAACTTTATATTTGTATTCCAACTCTTTCATGCCTCTCAGCCCCCACTCTTTGTCTATTTCTACTTATATTGATATCTCAGGAATTTATATACATGACAGTCCCTGAAAATTCCTGTGCAGCTCCCCTCTGATGTAAATGTATTGGTTTTTGTACAGTTTTAAAGAGAAATTTCCTTGGTTAAATTTTTAGAGAATGGAATTACATTAGTATGAATCGTTAACATTTGTCTATTACTTAGCCTGAATTTAAAAGTGTACACATGACAAAGAAAATTTAGAAGTGTGTCTAGCACTTAGTGTCCTAGTACTACGTGTTTGGGCGGATTAGCAGGACCAACACTTTCTCAGAAGTCATGCTGGGAAGAATTTGCCCCACTGAATAGAATACTTATAGAGTAGCTCCCTTGCTGGGAAAGAGAATATTAAACAAGCTTTGGTACAACGCCTGAGGAGGTGAACATATTTTTCAAGATTATATCTATAACTTATTCTTAAGCTCTCTTGCAGGCAGAAAAACTGATGCATGTAGAGGTTAAGCATCATGCAAAGCATACTTGAAGGTTTTAAGCCCAGGTGTCTATCAGGCCCTAGTCCAAACACAGCATCTCATCCTCTTCTCAATGTCCCCTAGTAAGTATCCTCCAATGAAATCATCCACTTCTGAAGCTAGAGTGTGGGTCATCTGGTCTAGTAATTTATTCCTTACTTGTACTTCCCTACAACCTTTATAAAGGTCCACATCATGCCACATCAAGTATAGCATTTCTCTTTTCCATTCTTCCTTCTGCAAAATTCTAAATTGATACTAGAAGCTGTATCACTTTCCCACTATCACTATCAACCTGACTCATAGGCTTGCAGTGTTATCCTATTTATACCAGATCATTATGTTGTACTTAATGTGAAATTACAATGACTCATGCATGAGTGCAGCTTTCTTGGACTTAATTAGACACTGAAGGATTATTAAACATTTGACAGCATACTGTACATTTGATTTCAATATTGAGTTCTCACTGATATTAATGTATACATGATATAAAAGAACATGTTCTTCTGACTATGAGCTTACAGTACTTTTTCATGATTTAACATATTTTTCGGATGCTCGGATTTCTGTTTGGCTTGTAAAGTTATGTTCATCTGGTGAATGATGAGAACATTTGATGAAGAGAAGAGCATGCCAAGCCATCTGAGCTCCATTTCAAGACTTCCTCTGACCATGTCAAATAGCTTAGATGTGATAGTTACCTATAAGAAACAGAAGCATTAAGTAAGATGGTCCCTATTCTATTTTAACTTTAAAATACAATGGTTTAGCAAGTTGTCTTTGTAGACTCCATCATAGGCAAGGCTCAACTATTTATTCAGAAAACTAATTTAAGTGGTTTTAAGTACTCCGTAGTTCTTAACAAATTACTAGGACGTTGAGAACTTAAATTCTACTGGTGTTAACACTGTTCTTGCTTTATGGTTGATTTCTTAAAATAAAGGTAAATATTTTAAAATAATATCTCATTATACAACCAGAAAATAACATGGATAAAAATGAAACAAGCAAGTCTCAATGAAATAATCCAAGTATTAAGGTAATAAAATGTCCTCACATTAAGGAAAACACATAGGAAGCTTATATGCCCAGCCTAAGAATATTAAAAATGTAGTAGAGCTCCTGAACATTACAAACAGCAGCTCTTGGAGGCATATATATACCTTAGCCATGGCTTTTCTAGCTAAAACATCACATTTAAAGTTCTTAGGTTTATTAGATCCTGAAAATGAATGTTATTGAAAAAGTAAACACAGATTTTAAAAATCTAATTTGAGATCATATATAGATGTATGATAATAAACTGTTTTTATTACAACTTCATCATCTGAATGAATATTACAGTGTTAGTTTTTTATATGCATATACAGTGAGGGTGAGTTCACATAACAGTTTGTAAGGCACACCAAATTTATTTTATGAGGTAGATAAAGGTCTTTTAAAGGTCTAACTCCATTTGTGGAATGAATGAATTTCCTATCACATATGATTTCTGAGTATAGCACTTTTTCTTTCTTTCTCAAATATGATTTGTTTCCAGAAACAGAATGGCTAAATAATTTCAACTCTCTATATTTAAGAATGACATAGTTATTAGCATTAAAAGAAACGCTTTATTCACTGTACAGAAAATTAATTGGATATATTGGACTAATAAATCAACTCACACCAAGAAGGAGATGTGGTACTGAAATTTGCCCATCATGAATTAATACACTTATATTAAAAATCAGAAAAACAAAAAATATTGTGGTGGGAACAAAAATTATTTACCTAGTAAAAACATATGCAAAACAAGATTGAGATATGTTCAGAGGATATGCTGATTTTATATATAAGTCAACTATCATAACATCCATTCTTGGACCAGAGGAAGGCTTTGCCATTCCAACAGGTCTGAGGTGATGATGTCCTGGACATGGCTGTGTTCATATCAACAACACAGATTTCCTTGCTACTTTTTGTCTTAGGGTTTTACTGCTGTAAACAGACACCATGACCAAGGCAAGTCTTATAAAGGACAACATTTAATTGGGGCAGGCTCAGAGGTTCAGTTTTGTATCATCAAGGTGGGAATATGGCAGCATCCAGGCAGGCATGGTACAGAAGGAGCTGACAGTTCTGCATCTTCATCTGAAGGCTGCTAGCAGAAGATTGACTTCCAGGCAACTAGGGTGAGGGTCTTAAGCCCACATCCATAGTGACACACCTACTCTAACAAGGCCACATCCCCTAAAAGTGCCACTCCCTGGGCCAAGCATATACAAACCATCACAAGGATAAACAAATATATCCTTGATAAGTAACAATATATAAGTTTCATATATTCTTTTGTTCATTAATGCTAATTATACTCACATCCCAGTCTCTGCACCTGTATTTTATTTTCTAGAATAATCTCTTAGGAGAATTTGTCGTGGCACTGTCTATGTCTGAAAATGTTTGTATTTCAATTGCAATTAAAAAGTCTCCTGTCTATTTTATTACTGTAACTGATGTTTTGTCTGCATCCAATCCTGCCAAGTCTTTCTGATTTATGTTGCTGATAAGACATTCTAAAATTTTATTTTCACACATCTGTGGATAATATACACAATTTTCTTATATTTCACATTATAGAAAATTTAGGTTAGGTTTTTCCTTCAATTTTTTAAAATTATTTTCTATTATTTTAATTTTCTTGTATTAATTTTTTTCAGTCCTTTATTTCAGTTTTTTACAGAATAATTAATTTCAAAATATGTGTCCTTCTTCCATGTTAGAAAATTCTAGCAGCTTGCTCTCTGTGTCTACTCATCCTCTCAAATGCCTCCTGATGTGATTTGGGGAATCCCAAAGCCACCACTTATGAAATTGTTTTTGAATGTTGTGTATTTGTTATTGTAGTTTTATATTGCTCTCTGATATATTATCACCTCTTGCCTTATTCAATTAGTAAATAATTTGTTCCTTTCTTTGGAATACTAATTCAACTTATTTTTTTAATTTATTTATTATTATATGTAAGTACACTGTAGCTGTTTTCAGACACACCAGGAGAGGGCATCAGATCTCATTATGGATGGTTGTGAGGCACCATGTGGTTGCTGGGATTTGAACTCAGGACCTTGGGAAGAGCAGCCAATGCTCTTAACCACTGAGCCATCTCTCCAGCCACTCAAGTTATTTTATAGTCTACTATAACTCTAGTTGTTTTGAAGCATTATTTTTAAAATTCATCATCAGTTATTGGTTCTTTTAGTTTTGTTCAATTTATCATTTAACACTATAGACACTGTTTAGAATTGAGATACATTTGTGTGCCCTGTCAACACAGCCTGCATAAGATAGAGGAAGAGCCAACTTGGGGCTGGTACCTTGGTATATTTTTAGTGAGAATAGCTCTGGACATATATGTCAGCTCTAGCAAGCCTTGTGGTGAATAGATGTTCTATGTGCCTCTCAAAGGAACTCTGTGTCTAGATTTTCATTCTCTAAATTCAAGGCCATGCTTTACCTGTTCTCACACAGAAGATATCAAGACATTCCACTGTTGTTGCTACATCAATGATAGACAAGAGTTTTCTGGCTACTCAACATATGACTAGAAAATGGGTCATGTGTTTATTCTATGTTTTTCATTCCAGGTCTGAACATGCTTTCTGCCTCTCCCAGTTTTGGGGTAGTAGTGTCTTTCATAGGTTTTTCTGCATTAATTTGATACTATGTGCTTTAAAACATTTCAAGATTGAACATTATATAGTCTGTCATATTTGCCTTAATATCAAAGTATGTTATGGTTTTTAGAAGTATATTTTTCTTCTAGTATAAAATGGAACTGAGAAAGATAAGGTATCTTATCTTAAGATAATTTCATGTATCTCCTTGAAAACTATGTCTGTCATACTTTTCTCAATATATCTAGTATTTATGTGCTTCAGAATATTTGATTACACTGTGAATCCTGAGTTTGTATTATTTGCCATTTCTAGTTTTAGTGTGGCTCAGCTTTAGTACACACATTTAATCCTCCTGGCTAGAATACATACATGCCCTTAGTGCACACGTTTTTTATCCCAAACAATGAAGGTAAACTTATTTTGGAGAATGAAACACCTATATTTGAAAGTAATGTCTATTTTGTTCCCCCTAATAAGGACTGAAGCATCCACACTTTGGTCTTCCTTCTTCTTGAGCTTCATATGATCTGTGAATTGTATCTTAGGTATTCCGAGTTTTGGGGCTAATATCCACTTATCAGTGAGTGCATACCATGTATGTTCTTTTGTGATTGGGTTACCTCACTCAGGATGATATTTTCTTGTTCCATCTATTTGTCTAAAAATTTCTTGAAGTCATTGGTTTTAATAGCTGAGTAATACTCCATTGTGTAGATGTATCACATTTTCTGTATCCATTCCTGTTGAAAGACATCTGGGTTGTTCACAGTTTCTGACTATTATTATAAATAAGGCTACTATGAACATAGTGAAGCATGTGTCCTTATTACATGTTGGAGCATCTTCTGGGTATATGTCCAAGTGTGGTATAGCTGGATCCTCAGGTAGTACTGTGTCCAATTTCCTGAGGAATCAACAGGCTGATTTCCTGATTTCTGTTGGGCAGCAATGGCAGGAGAGGTCCTGTTGAAGGCTTAATGACCCAGTGTAGGGTAATGCCAGGGTGGGGAATCCGGAGTGGGTAGGTGGGGGAGTACCCTCATAGAAGAAGGGGGAGGGGTGATGGAATAGGGATTTTCTGGAGGGTAAACTGGGAAACAGGATAACATTTGAAATGTAAATTTAAAAATTCCAATAAAAGAAAAAAAACATAAAAAAGAAAGTGATGTTTAATTGAGTGTCAGACAAAATGAATCAGAGAAAGTTTAACCCAATAGGACATGCCCAACTATAAAGTAGAAATTTCTGTTTCCTTTGGAAATTCAGTTGTGTCATGTCATGTTTTCCTGTATTATGAGAGGTCACAAGATGTTTTTCTGGAAGCTGTCTTGAGAAGGGATGTTTTGCTGAAACAGACAGGTGAGAGGGCATATGATGTGTTACTGGGGCAGACTCTTGAAAGGGCTCATAATGTTTGAAAAGAGTATAAGTAGAACCCCATAGACAGTGAAAGAATGCTCTTGCATTGCTATGCCTTACAACGGTTCATTGGTTTTCCCTTGTCTTTGTCTTGACTTCATAGAAAGAAACATGCTAAAGAACTTCTCGTGGTACTTAGACTGATTCTGATGACTTCCACTGACTTTTGCTGAGTCTGAGGATCCTTTAAGTTTCTGCTGGATCATACTTCCACTACTCATTGTGTTTAGTGTTTGCTTTTGGACTGGACTGCTGATATCCTGATAAGAAAGACTGAGAATTGCCCCCCAAAAATACTTCTAGACAGATCCACAAGTCCCTTGACCTCTTAACTATCTTTCTTTCCTACCTCTGATTAGTGGGCTAAAAGGGTGGTATACTGGCTGGTTTCGTGTGTCAACTTGACACAGGCTGGAGTTATCACAGAGAAGGGAGTTTCAGTTGGGGAAGTGCCTCCATGAGATTCAGCTGTGGGGCATTTTCTCAATTAGTGATCAAGGGGGTAGGGCCCCTTGTGGGTGGTGCCATCCCTGGGCTGGAAGTCTTGGGTTCTATAAGAGAGCAGGCTGAGCAAGCCAGGTGAAGCAAGCCAGTAAGAAACATCTCTCCATGGCCTCTGCATCAGCTCCTGCTTTCTGACCTGCTTGGGTTCCAGTCCTGACTTCCTCTGGTGATAAACAGCAATGTGGAAGTATAAGCTCAATAAACCCTTTCCTCCCCAACTTGCTTCATGGTCATGATGTTTGTGCAGGAATAGAAACCCTGACTAAGACATGTGGTTAAAGCATTCTAGAACCCTAAATAGCATAAGGTTTAGAAAAATCTAAGCCTACACAACTACTTAAGAGAGAATAGTCAGAGGACAAAAAGGAGGCAGTTTTACTGGGAGTATTTTATAGAGACAAACTAGAAACAAGTAAGAAAAGATCAGAAAGAACTAGGAAGGTGTGAGCTTATTCTGTAGTAAGTCTCAGAGGCTGAAAATTATTCCATGCCTAGAAAAATTGTGCAGAGGGTAGAAGCTTCCAGGACTGGGCGTAGGTTAGTAGAATGAGGCAGAAGGCCCCGAACCAACAATTACATCAGGAGAATAAAAGTTACTTTTACATTTATGCTTCAAATTTCTTTATGCAAAACCCTTTCAGTTAGAATTTAGTTTAGAATTTTAGTTTTAAAAATTCCTTTTAGAACATACAATGATTTAAATTCATAACACAATATAAATGTTTGATATCACTGTTGTCAAAGAGAACTTGACATTTAAACTTAAATGAGTTACCTTAATATTCTAAGTCCATTTTTTTTCTTTCTTACGTATGCTCTTGTACTTGTAGCTTAGTGTAAAGGTCCTTCCTAAAGTAGAATTTCCCAGAAACTTTCTCAGAGCCTTTAAGGAGAAGAACCAGGTTTTGATGCTACCATTCATTTCTTTCTGAGAGCTGTTTTATGGAGTCCAGGATCATATTTCGAGACCTTCTCCCTGGCATCAATGCCAATGGGCTCTAAATGTTTCCAAATGCTGCGCTCACTTTTTCCTTTTCTCTTTGAGGGTCCATCATGGGATGTAGACTGGCTTTAGTGCATCCACCATACTCTGAGTAGAAATCTTCTCAGCACAGTTTCTTTCAATGGAAGCCTAGATAGGATGGTGGGCTGTGGCTCGCTTTCCTTATTACATCCCACTCCATGCTTTCTCAGTCTTGTTGCAGGTCTTAGAGGAAAATGTGATTCTTTGATACCCACTCATGTGTGTACCTGACCAGAACTACTTTTCTCATTTTGGTGAAGTAATAACCTCTATTGTGTTAGTTCTTTACCTTTCGGCAATATTAAGCTTAATCCTCCATGTCACAGTAAGGGCCCCTAGGATATTTGGGGAAAAGTAGATTTTTTTTTCTCTTTCTTGTTTGATGTTAAACCTACAATCTTGGTATTCTAGGCTGCTATAGTTTTGTTTCAGTTTTCTTTCTAAAGAAGTACTTCCCCTCTACTTCTTGAAACATTTCTCTTTGAATCAAAAGAACACTGACATATCGAACTTGACACATGGAAATTATTTAGCAGTTGCACATTTCTAATAGTAAAGAACAACAAATATAATCACTATAGTGCTTATGTCTACCAGTATATTACTAAACATACTTTAATTTTCTTACTGTAAGCTCAGCACGAATTTTTCAATCAGACAAAGCCTGTTTGAGAAACTCGGCCACTCACTTGCCAGTTTCTGTCTCATCTGTCCTTTCTTTTTTCATTCCTCCTGAAATATTTATTATTTTCCATATCATATTGGTTGGGTTTATTAACACTTTCAATTAATTTTTTGTTATGTGTTTATTAATAAATTTTATTTCTTCATGATCTAAATTCTTTTTTCTTGTTAACAAACTCTTTAAGAACATTCATTGAAATTTTAATTACAAAATCAACTTCTTTAAAATTCATATTTTCTTTGTAGAGTATAATTTAATTATAGTATAAAAACAGAGGTCAAAATATTTTAATGATGAACTCTGACATTACATTATTTTAAGATTAAAAGTCTGAGAAATTATTTCCTAGTACAAAGCTTGTGTCCAGTTCCAATATCTTTATAGATCAACGACTTTACAAATCAACTTGACTTTGAAGTTCTTTGCATTTTTGCCACACAAGACTTTTCCTTTCACATGTTTATTGTCTTTTAAGTAAATACTAAGTCATCATATCATAAATATGGCTAACAAGGATTGGAGTTTCCTTTCAGTTATTAGCTTCATCCTTAAATGAATTTAGACGTGGATTCAAAAGGAAGCTTGAGAACAATCTTATAAGAATTTGAAAGTATAACAAAAGAATAAGAAAGTTATAAATCTCTGTAACTGTTGAGTGGAGAAAGATGGAAATGAGGAGTCAAGCAATGGCAATTTGGGTTCCAGAAAGCAGACGTGCTGTTAGGAACAAGATGTAAGGAAAGATACCATGGACTAACGTAACCGTGGAAACCAAACCTAGAGTGTATGCATGAGTATGATAATGTTGAAGTAAGGTGAACACCCGATGAAGTAAAGTGTGAACACCTTAATTATGGTTGGCTAAGAGTAGCTTAAATACCCTGATCTGGCCACGGCAACTCAGTCACTCTCAGAGTCCCACAGGCATGCGATCCTAGTCTACTGACCAGGATGCCTGCCACTAAACGAGATGAGCCCGCACTGTAGACCGAGCTCCAGCTGAACCCAAAAGCAGAAGGACATGTCCAGAACCTTATCTGACCAGCCGCCATCAAGCCAAGCTAGGACATCTGGCCAGACTGGAAGTTAATGAAGTGTGTGTGTGTGTGTGTGTGTGTGTGTGTGTGTGTGTATGTGTATGTGTGTGTGTGTGTGTGTGCGCGCGCACACACGAACGAATGTGATCCCATTTCACTATTTACTATTTATGAATAAATATGTTGTTACAACCTGACCTCCGAGTCTGAGGCTTCCTTCTCGCCTCTGTCCTTAATACTGAATCAGGACAAGTACGCAACTGTGCAGATCGGCAGCATAGCAGAAATAGAGGAGAATTTCAGAAAAAAAAAAAAAAAGAAGAAGAAGAAGAAGAAGAAGACCCAGAGTGTCAGAGAAAGTACCTTTATGATTTGGGGCATTATCTGAAAAACATGAAAAAAATGAAAAACAAAACTTACATGTTTTGAGTTAGAAATCAGAAGAACGGTTTGACAACACTTTTTCTTTTCTTTTCCTTTCTTTTCTTTTCTTCTTATTAATCATTTTAGTCGTTTACATTTCAAATGATATGTCCCATCCTGATTACACCTTCACAACCCTCCCCATCCAACCCTCCTCTTCCCCCTCCCTTTTGCCTCTATGAGGGTACTTCTCCACCCATTCACCCACTACTACCTCATCCCTTTTACATCCTCTTCTGCTAGGGCATCCAAGTTTCCCTCCCCTCCCATGGATGTCAGATAAGGCCATCTACTGTTACATATGTATCTGGAGTCCTGGCTCCCTTCATTATACTCTTTGGTTAGTATAGTTGATTTAGTCCCTGGGAGCTCTGGGTGGTCCAGTTAGCTGATACTGTTGTTCTTACGGGGTTGCAATCCCCTTCAGCTCCTTTCTCTAGGTCTTCCATTAGGGTTCTGTGCCTCAGTCCGATGGTTGGCTGTGTGTATCTGTGCCTGTACTGGTCTGGTGCAGGTAGAATCTCTCAGGTAACAGCCACACTGGGCTCCTGTCAACAAGAGCTTCTTGGTATTAGCAATAGTGTAGGTTGGTGTCTGCAGATGGGATGGATCCCCAGGTGGTGTGGTCTCGGGATGGTTTTTCCTTCGGTCTCTTTTTAATGCTTTCTAATGGAAGCTTGGAAGCTCTTAAAGAAACTACACTAGGAGAGGATATTCTGGGTGGAAATAGAACCTTATATCTATAAATCAATAATTACTTCTATCCCATTAGCATATCTTCAGGAAAATTGACTTTCCTAAGGAGTGGACTCCTGGTGATTGATGGGCTCAACTGCACTGATTTTTAAGAAAGGAGCCCTGAAGGTAGTGAAAGACCCCGGAGCTCGGGAGACCCTCACTCAAGTCTCGGGATAACATGACCACCCAATAACTCACAAGAGACTGACCTTGCTGCAATCACATGAGGTTTATTCAGGCCAGACCTAGGTTGAACTCATAGTCTGGCAGGCCAGAGGGGTTTGACTCTGAACATAAGTGAGGGGTATTTAAAGGGAAAAAACACAACCCAAGGGGGGTAATGGGTGACCAAGGATACATAGCATGAGAACAATAGAAAATTCTAAAGGAACCCACTTAACTCAACCTAGTTGAGCCAGATCACAAGGAAGTCATTCTGCACACTCATTGTCTAGAGGAATGTGGTTTGGTCAACGCTATCTTCTTAATGACTGACCGCTCCTCGGACTTCTTAGATGACCAATATCCTGTGGTTTGGTCAATGCTATCTTCTCAATGGCTGACCACTGTCCTGTTCTTTATTCTGGGCAATGTTATCTTCTTAATGGCTGACCGCTCTCCTGTTCCTGGAACTAACCAGTCCACATTCCTGGCTTGTTACAGAGACTTCCTATGCCTTCTTTAAGTAAAGATTATACATTAATGCATTTCCATTAACATGCTTTTTCCAAATTTCTAAATTCAGTCTTTCATTAGCATGTACTGTTCTAATCCTTGGAGAACATCAGAATGTCCTGTTTTTGCCCAGGGGGCTAGAAGTAGAATTCACTTTCTGTTCTTTTGATGAGGAGGAAGCTGTTTTTAACCTTCATAGGTGGGACAAAATCCTGATATCGTCACCTTTCATGTTGTACTTTAAATCATACAAGGAAGTTGTGATGTTTTCCTTTCTAGTGTTTACCAGGAAAAAATGAGGTAAGATCCAAAATAGGACAATGAGTGAGTTGTTGGGCATACTGAGAACCATCTAAAGTCCTTTGCCCACATTCAAGAACTGGGTTTCTTAGAGCTCCCCACATACCTTATCCCACCTTCAATGAATTAGCAACAAAGGCCCCTCCATTATTAATGGAAAATCCAACTAGTTTCTCTTGGCATTCAGGCATGTCCACAAACAGCTAGAAGCCACTTCATGACAAACAGGCATCCATACAGCCAGCTCTCAGGGATCCTGCTGTGAGACGCTTCATCTCCAGCCACCCAAGAGGCCACAACATAGCTGTGCTATGTCTCTTTACACATGAGCTATAGCCCCTGTCTCATGTCCCTTTGTGCATGTGTCACAGGCCTGATAAAAGACCGGTTTTCAATGTCCCCCTCTGTCCCCTCCTCCCTCTCCCAGAGGCTGCCTCCTGTCTCACCTTCCCAATAAACTTCCCCTGTGAGTCCTGCTGCATGGTGTGATTTGCTCTGGTCCCTCTATGTATGCCTAAAAGTTTCCACCTGTGTTTTCCTTATCACATGCTCTGTAGCCCTATAAAGCCCACCATCATGGCCTGCCTTGTTAATTTCTCCATCCTTTCTCAGAGACAGTCATTTTGCTCCCCCCTCTCAAACAAATTTCTTGCTTGAGGTTAGTTGCATGGTGTGATTTTTGTGGTATTTCTTGGCCCCCATTTACAGAGATGCAAAACTCTTTCAGGAGGGACCTATTCTCATTCATTTCCAAGCCTGGTATCCCACAACCCAACTGAGGTTGATCAATTGACCTTAGTAAATTTATCACAAATTTCTTATTTTTTGTTTTTTGTTTTTTTTTTTTTCTGCATCATGAAATTATGTATTGTCTAAGATGGGTGTTTACTCTCTATTCTTGTCCCAGTTTGAGAGCCAGAGCCTAGACCCAGTTGTTCTGAGCTAGTAGATCTTTGACATACTACTCTAATACGTCTGACCAATAAACATTATTTGAAGTTCTATTTCCCAGGTCCTGAATTTGACTCAATCTTTCATGTTCAGACTCAAGTACAGACTTGCATGAGGCTTTCAACCATTCTACATTCTTTAACACATTAAGATGTAATATTTGGAAAACATACTTTTGTAACAAAATATTTATTAATAATTGTATATTTCAAATTCCATTTTTTGGAATCAGTGTCATTTGTAAGATCTCTCTCTCTCTTTTTTTTTTTAAATTAAAGGTGCAGATGAGAATGGTACTTCTGATAGGAGAAGTTAGTGTCATCCTGTAAGAACATAACATCTGGGCCAGGAGTGATGGCACACACCTTTAACCTGGGCACTCAGCAGACAGAGGCAGATGAATCTCTGAGATTAAGGTCAGTCTTGTCTACAGAGGGAGTTCCAAGAAAAAACCAGAACTTCACAGTGAAGCCCTGTCTTAAAAACCCAAAGAAACAAACAAAACCAAAAACAAACAGAACATCTGTTTTAAGGCTTAACTTCTATTTCTGTTCATATGATTTCACTTTTATTTTATGCTGAAATGGCACCAAAATAACTTTGGAGAATAAAAACAGTAGACAGAAGATTGCAAAAGTTTCAGTGAAACTTAGTAAAAGTAATAAAGTAGTTGGAAAATGAATGAGAAATGCATTCACAATAAAATCAAATCACTCATATAAACTGTGACATGTATACTCTAGAGATACAGAGAGAGTAGACTTTTCAGGGCTACTGCTTAACACATTATCTTGAAAGTTTATGTTGGCAAACTACAATTAAAAGGAAGCAGACAGCAAGAGCAAAGATGAGGGTCTGGGAGAAAGAGCGTGCCATTGACATGCAAAACGAGGAAACCAGGGAAATCAGCAAAGCTGTCTCACCATTCTTCCTTGATGGAAAGAAGGTGGAGAGAAAACCATGGATAACCCATCAGCACTAATTAAATTCTCAACTTTTAATAGGGAAAGCAATTATGGAAATAGGGAGAATGAGGAGTACCTCTGCGAGGGCAAATACAGTGTGGGGAGCATCCGAGAAAGCATTGCCTGACATCTTCCTCCTCCAAAGAGAAGAGATGGTGACGTGAGCCAAAACACAGAGCTCCCTACAAGAAGGAAGTAAGCATTCAAACCTCCTACAGAGGTGGGAATGAAAGGATTCTTTCCTTCAGAAGATAAAGGTTATGTTAATGGAGCTTCTCAGAGAAGAAAACGTGCCAACACAGGAGAATGCACAAGTATTTCATTAGGTGTCTGCTTAGAAAAGGAGGCAGGGAGTTCAAAGAAGTGTCAGACCAGGAGGCAAATGAAATCCTACTTGAAGCAGAGGTGGTTTGGATGCTGGGCTCTTGAACAGCTGCACAGAAATTCAGCAAAGGCTATCAGAGTACTCAAGCCAGGGCTGTCAGTGGAGTCCCATGGGAGCTAGGCCCTAGGCATGGGTCTAATGTTCCCTGCCATGCTCAGTTACCAGATTGGGAAGAACCCAGCACAAAACAAACACAGCAAAACTTTAGACTGTACATAGCAGTTGGAGTCATTAGTCAAAGCCAGTAGCAGATATGATGCCTGCAGAGGGGGAAATAACAGCATTCCTTTTAGGCATAGTGACATGACATTATACTGTCAGTCTTAGCCAATAGAGCATGGTAGGCAAAATAAGAAGTGAAAGATTGAAAATTAAAGATACAGTTCATTTTAATTTAAAGACAACATAATTGTAATACTGGAGGATGAGGTCTGAGTTAAAGTGGGCCTGGGTTCTTGGCTCCTTATTTAAAAAAAATAAAAAAATCAAGGTTCACACAGATTTGAAAGGAAGCAAGCTAGTATTTGAAGCAAAATCATAACAACTAAAGAAAGTCATATACTGTACATATATATACATACAATATATATATATTAAAGATATGAATGAATAACAATAATAGAATGTATATCAGTGTAAGTTATTTGGGTCAGCAAATAAGAATACTTGTTACTGAAAGGGTTTTGCAGTGAAAGAACATCTTGGTGATCAAGGGTCAAGGAATACCACAAAATTGACACCATGAAACAAACTTCACACAGAGATTTGCTGCAGTGGGAGGCAGGGAGGCGGGGAGTGACACAAAATGGCTGCCTCTGAGTAGAGATGGAGAAAGTGACAGGGCAGGCCATTGATGGGTGTTACAGGGTATAAAGCATGCACATAGGAAAAATATGGCTAACGTGGAAATGTGCCACATAGGCCATTAATGATGGCAGGGATATTGACTCTGAGTCATTGAAGTCAGGATTGGGGTGGGGAGGGAGTGAGGAGCTAGAGGAACCTGGCTCCTGAGTGTGGGCAAAAATCTTTTGGTGGTTCTTAGTATGCCCAACAGTTACTGTTCCAGAGGGCCCAGGTTTGATTCCTGGCCTTCTCCCTAAGAGTGGCTACCAAAGGTCTATCACTCCAGTTCTAGGAGATGTGTTGCCTTCTGGCCTCCACAGCCACTCTATGCACATAGTTCATAGACATACATGCAGACAAAACAATAAAATAAAAATAAATAAAATTTTAAAGATAGAGTACATATGCTCAACTAAGTGGGTTTTTTTTTCAGACTTAAAAAAAAATGAAAACCATTTGATTATCAATAACATGAATGGACTTGGAAGACTTTACTCAAAGTAAAATATATCTAAAATCATCAGCAAATGCCAGACATCACTTATGTGGTACACTGGATGGTTTGTAGTATCAATTGACACAAACTAAAATTACCTGGGACGAATGGGCCATAGCTGAAGAATTGCCTCCAACAGATTGGTCTACGGACATGTCTGTAGGAAATGCCTTAACTGATGATTAATGTAGAGTGGTTCAACTCACAGGGGTATGGCAGCCCTAAGCAGGCAAGCCTGAGCTATATAGGAAAGCTGGCTGAGCAAGACAATAAGCAGAAATCTTCCTTGGTTTTTACTTTAATTTCTGCTAGAGCTCCTGACCTGACTTCCCTAAACGATGGACTACAACCTAGAACCATAAACCAAAAAGCCCATTCCTTTCCATATTGCATTTGATCTTGGTATTTATCATAACAATAAAAAGTAGACAGGGCAGATGAGGAATCCAAACTACGCAAACTCAGAAACAGAAAGTAGTTGCCAGGAAATGAGAGATAAAGCACTGGGATACTATTAGTCAAATGTGCCAAGGTTTCTTTGGGAAGAGCTGGACAATTCCTAGAGGGGTGCTGTGTAGCATAGAACTCATTGTTGAAACTACAATTTAAAATACTGTGCTATAAGTTGAAAAACTGGCTAAGTGGATAGAAATTTTGTAAAATGTTCTTATCTAATAATCATAATTAAGAAAGTAGGAAGAAACAAGAGATGGTGAATATGTTTTTATGGCATGAATCATGGTGATGGTTTCCTTGGATATAGACTCATATCTACCCGCTATAAGTTGTATGTATAAAATACTATTGAATTTTTTTATTACATTTATTTGGGTTCATGTTTGTGTGCGTGTGCGTGTGCGTGTGCGTGTGCGTGTGTGTGTGTGTGTGTGTGTGTGTGTGTTTCACAGAATGTATGTGGAAGTAAGAGGACAACTGGCAGGAAGAGCCCGTGTATTGTTTTTTATATATCACATATACCTCACAGGAGTAGTTCACAAATCATCAGAATAAATTTTAATTTATGCATCATTTTTATTACATTACAAACAAAAGTTAAGAATAAAACATTTAAATACAAAAACTATATAGCTCCGATTTTAGTATCTAAAAGAAAAGTTAATGTAAGAAAGTCTACAATGAGATGAAGATTTAAGTGCTTGAGGAAAAAAAACAAGTAATATTGTATAAAATTCCTTTTTACAAAATACATAAAATTGTAAGCATGGTTTCTCTGAAGAAATAGTCAAGATATTACCCTTTTCAAACAGAAATATATATGAACTATCTGATACTCTCCATTATTGTTTTATTTAAATCACATTCAATTAAATGGTAGATGGCAACTAGAGCTTTGTATTTTAATTAAGTATTATTAAGCTCCCATATAATGAAATTGGCAGATGCTCACTGTTTGGGAGAGAGTGATTAGGAATTAAAGCAACCAAGAAAAGCAAGGAGGAATCAAACATAATATGAGATATAAAAGCATCATATGACATCTATTATTAATCCATTGTTTTTCTAATACTGCACTTATAAACCTGAGTACTGACATTAAAGCTAAACTAATAAAATGAGTAGAGTAATTTCTTTTCATAAGAAATGCAGTTTGGGGATAATTTTTAATGAAAGAAGAAGCTTTTTTAAAATTCTAAAAACGATATAATGCCACCTTTACAAAGTTATTCCAATTTTCTGGTTCTTAAGAATCCTTGGGGTGCTGTTTTTAAAATACCCCATCTGTGCTTTTTTGTTCTTTTCCATTAGATGAAAGGGGCCTGTTCCCGAAAGCAGGTAAAGTTACATGGAGCGCTACTGGGTTTAGTGTTTCACAATTTCACAATGCAGATTAGATTCAAATGACTGTAGAAATCAGCCTAAGTTGATTATTTTGAGAGCAAAATGACACAGTTTATCTGTTTGGTGCTATCAGAAGATCCTTGATACTAAAATGCTAACGGAGTTTTAATTTGCTCTTTCAGTCTTAGAAACCATATTCTGATGGTACAGTTTCTGAAAATACCTGTCACAGACAAGGTAGGAGTGATCACAGCCACACTCTTATTTTGTAAGGCAGAGAGGAATGCCATTAGCACTGCCCTCACACAAGAGTAGGGTCGCTCTAGTTCAGTTTCTGTCACTGTCAGTTATTTTCTTTCGAAAACGGTGAAGAGCCAAAGCTGTTCCTTAAGGAGGAACCCACCTCTCCTTTGTGCTGACCTTAGATGTGGATGGAGCCAAACTTGAGCAAAGTCGCCCCTGCCAGTGGCAATCTGTTCCGACCTACACCACTTGAAGGCAGTGAGGATGACTTTGGGCTCTTCATTACCTACACTTAGAGAATATCCTTCAGCAGGATTAGTGATGAAAGGCTTAAAATGTAAATTCCCAGGACATTCTAGAAAAATGAGTTTCAGTCAAAATGCTATTAACAAGCTGGTAGTCATTTTCTGCTGCCTTAAGCTCACAAGCAACCAGGGAAATTAACATGGGTGGAGGGGATCCACTAAAGGACCCCTCGGGGAGCTGAGGAACAATGGGGATATCGGAGTGCAAGATCATGCATGGAACACAATCATAAAAATAACGACAACCATAAAACTCATAGCTGACACACAGTGTTCAATTTGTGCCAGCCTTTGCGTTTAGTGCTTGGCATTAACTAATCCACCAACAATCTTTTTCGATCGTAACGATCCCATTGTACAGGTGGCAATGTGAGGCACAGAAGGAATGACTAATCTGTCAAAGCTCATAGTATGGATAACACTTCAGTCAAGAATAAAAACCAAAGGTCCTTATCATTAGCGATAGTATTTAGTTAAAGCAACCTGTCGTAGGCTTTCTCTTGCTGTGAAGAGATACCATGATGGCAGCAACTCTTGAAAAAGAAAGTATTTAATTGGGGCTGGCTTACAGTTCAGAGGTTTAGTCCATTGACATCATGGAAGGAAGCATGGCAGCATGCAGACAGGCAGACAAGGTGCTAGAGAAGGAGCTCAGAGTTCTACATCTCCATCTTCAGGCAGCAGGGACAGAACTGACTTGAAATTCAGAAACCTCAAAATCCGCACCCACAATGACTCACTTCCCCTAGCAAGGCCACACCTATTCCAACGAAGCCACACCTCCTAATAGCAACACTCCCTATGAGGCAAGCATTCAAACACAGGAGACAGTCTAAGGGGACCAATCCTCCTCAAACCGCCAGGAAACCTCGCCTGTTTCAGTGGCTATACATGAAAGTATCATTTAGTGCTTTTCATCAATGATAGTGGTACTGACCAAAATCTAAGCTTTCTAAGAAAATTACCGATAGTAGTGTACACAATTAAGAATATACTATACAGTATGCTGTTTTGGATTTTTTTTTTCTTTTTTCATTTTATCTGGTTTTATGTAAGACCCTGGATAATGTTCTAAAGAAAATAGCATTGTTACCTTATTTTCAAATATGAAAGACACAGCAAAATAAATGGAGGTTAAGTTACTTTGTTAAAGGTCACAAAGGAATCCGAAGATTCAAGATTCAAATAGACGGATCTGGCTCTGGAACCATAGCACAGAGCCACTGTGTATCTGTGATTTTATACACTGGACTCCAATGCAAGGAAGCAAAGTGCATGAAGCAGTAGTAATTGTTAACATTTATATAAACAGATTGTTTCCCTTTAATCACTAAAACAAGTAATGACAATAACATATGGCAACAGATTAACTTTATATTATTTATTTAACAACATAAAATTCTTTTGAAAGGACTGCTTTTGTAGCATGAAGTTTATCACTATGAATACTGACACATAACAAATATTATAGAATTTAAGACATTGCTTCATTAAAAAAATCCTATTGGACTAAAAATGGTATTGAAACTCACTTTGACTAAACCTATCCATCCTGAGTACTTGTCTATCAATCTCTTCGTATATATTGACATAATTACTAAATAACAGCACATTGTCATTTCAACATTGAATTCATAGGATGGCAGGGTTGACTGCTGTTGTCTATTGTACATATCTAATTCTTTCACTTCCATTTGTAATCATTAAGAAAAAAATCCATGCTTCTTACATCATAAACCATTCTTTATAAGTCTGATCCACATAGTTAGTGTCCATATTTTTAAAACTGATTTGTGTTGTTTTCATTGTTTTGTGATTGATAGTTAAATTAGACATTACAGACAAACTATCTTTCTCCCTTTCATGGCATCCACTGTACTTGTCAAATTTCACTACATAGAAAGTTCTTGGTCAGTTGATAGTGGATGGTTTTCAAATAAGTATGTTTTAAAGTCTCCAGGATTTTATAGTACGATGAAGCTGAAGAACTCCAGAGTCAGAGAACTGAGGAGAAGCTTCTGGCATGGAGAGCTGATACTCAGATGCTGTCTTTAGGCACATGGCATTCAGTTACCCTTTAGCTGTACCATACAAATAGGTGATCATTCCTAGTGTCCAACTGGATGGAACTCAGTTCTGTTTCTGAGATGCAGATGAGAGTAACTGAAGTCCAGAACAAGGACAATGCCCTGTTTCTACAGATGTGTTCTTTTCAGATTCCTAGGCTCCAAATGCCTACTGTGTCCCAGAGTCTACTGTATTGGCATCTTTGCTGGAAGTTTCTCATATGGTCCTTTATGTTTTGTTTTGTTGCTCTTGTTGGATTCATATGTACCTATGAAAAATGTCACCCTTATTTTTAAATTTTTATTTATTAATCATTTTATTTGTTTACATTTCAAATGTTATCCCCCTTCCTGGCCTTCCCTCCATGAAGCCCCACCCCTCCCATCTCCTCTTTGCCTCTAAGAGAGTGTTCTACCAGCTCTCCTACTCCTGTCTCACCCCTCTAGCAACCCCTTCTCTGGGGAATCAAACCTCTACAGGACCAATGGCCTTCCCTCGCACTGATGTCAGTGTTCCTCTACATATTTAGGGGGAGACATGGAGAGGTCCATGTATACTCTTTGGTTGGTGGTTTAATCCCTGGGAGCATTGAGGGATCAGGTTAGTTGATACTGTTGTTCTTCCTATAGACGTTGCAATTCCTTTCAGCTGCTTCAGCTCTTCCCCTAACTCTTTCATTGAGATCCCCAGGCTTAGTTCAATAGTTGGCTATGAGTATCTACATCTGTCTTAGTCAGGTGCAGGCAGAGCTATACCAGGCTCCTATCCGCAAGCATATCTTGGCATCAGCCATAGTGTCAGGGTTTGGTGACAGGGTTTGGTGACTGCAGAGGGGATGGATCCCACCATGGGGGGAATCTCTGAATAGGCTTTTCCTTCACTCTGCTCCATTTTTAGTCCCTACATTTCCTTTAGACAGGAAGAATTCTGAGTTAAAATTTTTGACATGGGTAGGGGATCCCATCCCTCCACTGGGGGCCATGTCTATCTCCTGGAGGTGGTCTCTTCATGTTCTAGCTCCCTGCTGTTAGGAATTTCAGCTAATGTCATCCCCACTGGGTCCTGGGAACCTCTCACATCCCTGATGTCTGGGACTTTCTAGTGGTTCCCCAGGTTCCCCACCCCCACTGCTACTTATTTCTATTCATTCTCTTGGCCTTCTGGACTTATCTTCTTTCTCTTCCAGTACCTGGCCCTGATCCCCTTTTTCCTAATTTACTTTTAATTGTTTAAAATGTTAAAAATAAAAGTAGGGCCAGGTAGTAGTGGCAGACACCTTGCCTTGCCTTTAATCCTATCACTTGGGAGGCAGAAGCAGGTGGATTTCTCAGTTCGAGGCCAGCCTAGTCTACAGAGTGAGTTCCAAGACAGTCAAGGCTACACAGAGAAACCCTGTTGTGAAAAACAAAACAAACAAAAAAAAAAAGAAGAATTAATTTCCTCTCACTCTCCCTACTCTTTTCCTGTTATTATCCCAAGAATTTTGAAATCTATCAGTACATTTAGGCAGAATGACTTAGTAACACCTGGAAAATTGTACATTTTACTCCACTGACCACTAAAATAACAAAATACTAAAGTACATGTTTAATAAACTATTCTAAGCATTGGCCCTTCTGTTGCTCATACCATTTCTCCCAGTCTGTCTATAAACATTAAAAGAATGTTGTGAAATGTTTCCCCAAATATCAAGATTTTCATGAGTCTATCCTTCTAACTTGGAAGAAGATAGAAGGAGTCATATTCAATTTTGGAATAAATAGTTTTTTTTTTCCAAAAAATTTATTGACACATTTAGGTTTTCATTGAGTAGATACATGCTTTTCTGTTTCCCTCTCTCCCTCTCCCTCTCTCTCTCCCTTTCCTCCTCTCCCTCTCTCTCTCTTTTCCCCTTCCTCCCCCTCCCCCTCCTCTCTTGTGTGTGTGTGTGTGTGTGTGTGTGTATGTGTGTGTGTGTGTGTGTGTGTGTGTGTGCTTGAGTGGGTTAGAACAACTCATGGGAATGGGGTCTCACTCTCCATGTAAGTCTTGGGGATTGGACATGAATCTTCAGGCTTGTTAACAAATGTCTGTACTAGCTAAGTCATATTGTAAGCTTATGCTGCCATTTTACAATTACTGCCAATTCATAAAACAACTTTAAATTACAACTCTGGCTTCATGCTGAAGTTCCCTACACTTCTCATGTTATTGAGAGAATGGGTAACCTGAGAATCATGTACTTCGAACTTCTCTACACTAAATTTATGTCCAAGGCCCAGGCATGTCATCTCTTTTTCTTTGTTAGATAGAAAAACAAATCATTAATTCATTTCCTTTGCCTATGAAAAATAACACCTTAATAATGAACTTGACATTATATATAACTTTGTAAATAAGACCTGGTAAGTTTGTTTAGTGTATCTCAGGTATATATAATTTCAGACTAACCACCTTGTGTTGGATAAGCAATTAGGAGCTCATCTCTGAGAGAGGTGAATTCTTTCTTTCATTAGTCATTAGCTGTCCTTAGTTCCCTCCCTGGTTCTCTTTCTAAGAATGGAACCCCTTGAGATTTCCCTCTTCCAAGTTAGCATGTCTACTGACATTATCATTATTCAGGTCTTCCTAAGCAGCCATATTGTTAAGATGCTATTGATGGAGCCCCCCTGTCATTTTCAGGAGGCACAATCTCACAGCAAATGTCTGATCTTATTGCTCTTATGTCATTTCCATGCCTTCTGTTTCCCAATGTTCCCTCAACCTTAGATGCATAGTTAAATTGTAGCTGTATCCACTAAAGTTGGTCTCCATAAGATGTATTGATCTCTACATTATGACCTATTTTGGTTTTCTGTGATAGTCTTGGTTTATTGTGCAGAGAAGCTCCTTTTCCAAGGGGTGAGAGCTTTACTTATCTGTGGGTATAAGGGTAAATTTGAGAATGTAGTTATAGAGTTTGCTGGTCTAGTAAGGTACGAGTAGGCTCGCTCTCCCCCCTATAACCTACTAGGCTTCTGTACCAGGCATAATTTCCTTTTTATTGAGTGGGTCTTAAGGCCAATTAGATAGCTCTTGGTTACCACTGAGATGTGAGTGCCATTATTGCCCCTTTAAGAACATCTTGTCATGCTGGTCATTTTTATAGGTCTTTCTGATATCTTGGCATACTACTTTGTTTATTGTCTTCTTAAATTGTCCTAGAATGATAGTAATAATATTATATATCAATGTTTATCTTCTATTGTTGGACATTTCTAATGCTCCACATTATTTTTATGGAAAAATCTCTTTATATATTGTAAAATCTGCCTAAGAATCAATGACTTATTTTATCAATATATAACATTTTATATTTATATCATATTGACCTTCAATTTTGTTTTGTCTGACATTGTGATAAGCTTTGTTATTTTATTCCTTCATCTCATGTCTCCATTAATTATTCTGTGTTACTAATTATTTTTAAAAACAATTATGTGGAAAAGAACTTTTATGATAATTTTCATAATATGAAATATATTAATCATTTTCATAAATTATGGGTACTTTATACCTATACTTTAGATATAAGTTCTTTGTATATAGGTGCTTATTTTTCTATTTTTAATTTGTTTTGTTTGGATACAGGGCATAATTAAGCTGAGATGAAATACATTTTTATTCATCAAATATTTGACTATGTTTTTCACACCCATGCTCATAAGGAATATTTTTCTCAGTATTGGACCACTTCTGCTTTATTAAATATTATAAATAATTATTATAATAGAATACATTATAACTTTCAAATGAATTATTTAAAAATACTTGAGTCCATTATATATTTTTCATATTTCATAATGTGTATTTTATAACCATTCATAATCTTCCATAAAATGATGAGCACACTTGAAATTTTCTTATGATCTAGCATGCTTGCTATTAGATAAAATATATCTGTGATGAATACAATTCATATATATTCATGCCAAATTTAAATTTAGAATTTATAAAGGAATAGCTTTCTTAATTAAATAAATTTTAACTAATCCAAGGCTAATTTTGAGGTTAAAGAGATACTTTGTTTTTGCACATTATTTTTTCAGTTTTAAAGTCATTTTTGACTGTAATGTCCAGATTAGCACTGAGATTTCCACACACATTATCATGCCCACTTCACAAGGAAAGAGACTGACCCTTGAAGCATGTGTATGCTTTCACCATTTCTACAGTTTTTCAAGTAACAGACATTGTCACTTTCTGCCAATGTGGCCTGCTGGTTCTGTAAATTCTGTTCCCCTCATCAGTGAGCATCATCCAAATATTGTAAACTCAGTGGTTTGGACAGAAGAGGCATGTTTTCTCACTGTCTCAGAGCTTGAGGTCCCATATTGTCTGCTGGATTTGAATTCTACCCAGTGCTCCCTATCTGTGTAATCATGTGACTTTGGCACTCAGGTTGGAAAGAGACAGACTACTGTCTTTCCTCTTCCTCTAAACTGCTAATGATATTGGGCTGTGCTCTCACCCTCCTTTCACTTGATCACTTTGCCAATTCCTGTCTCCCAACACAGGCATTAAGATTAGGATTCCTGTGTGGATTTGTGGAGAGGACATCCAGTTCATAGCACAGACACTCAAAATCTTACGAAAATCCTTCCAAAGAGTGATGGTTTGCTAAGAAAATGTCATTCTAAATTGAGTCTAATAATTCTATATTGAATCATATATTATTCAAAACAAGGCAACAAGCATAGGGAGAACATAGAAAATCTGTTTGGGAATGCTGAAAATAAATAAAGTTAAAACTATTTTATGAATAATATCACAGGCTATGTACCAGGTAATTATTTAAAAAGTAACTAAGAGCAAAATGTTTTTTTTTTCAGAAATTTACTTTTCAGAAATTTGCTAATATCTTACTAATATTTTGGATTTTCTTTGAAGAATTCATTGTGAAGATTATAGAGAATATATTTTATAAACTTCAGGGTACAGAGAAGTTACTCACTGGGCAAAATGCTTGGTCAGATATGTGAGGATCTGAGTTGGTATTTTCAGTACTCCCATATAAAACAGAGCCTGGCAGTGAGCATCTGCAACTAAAGCTCAGGGAAGTGGAGAGAGGAGGATCTCTAAGACCTGCTGCTTAGCTGGACTAGCCACAAGAGGAAGCTCTGGTTTCAGTGAGACAGTGTCTCAAAGAATAGGGTGGAAAAAGACTGAGGAAAGTGTCTGTGATGGTTTGCATGTGCTCGGCCCAGGGAGTGGCACTATCAGGAGGTGTGGTCTTAGAGTAGGTGTGTCACTATGGGCGTGGCATTAAGATCCTCCTCTTAGCTGACTGAAGTCAGTGTTCTCCTAGTGGCCTTCAGATGAAGATGTAGAACTCTCAGCTCCTCCTATACAATGCCTGCCTGGACACTGCCATGTGCCTGCTTTGATGATAATGAATTGAACCCCTGAACCTGTAAACCAGCCCCAATTAAATGTTATCCTTATAAGAGTTGTTTTGGTCAAGGTATCTCTTCACAGCAATAGAACATTGACTATGACAGCAATATTATGTTGACTTCTGGCATCCAGAAGTGGCATACATCTCTATGGAAGAGACGAAAGGAGAAAGGGGGGAGTATTTATATATGATATCTATCTGTATCTATCAATTTCTATCTCTACCTATCTATATCATCTCTCTCTCTCTCTACACACATATAGATATATGCATATATATGATAACCAATAAACTTGGATATAACATTGAAAAACTATAATAGCAAAAGCCATCCCCAAAAGAAAAAAGAATGCATGAGACAGAGACACAAACAAGGACTATGTTCATAATAGTCTGTCAGATTCATCGTGGTTTTTATTTTCATTGTTCTAATTATGTTTCACATTATAAGAATTAATGTTGCAAAAATCATTTTAAAAATCATAAGAAGTGTTCACACTCATATATCAGCCATTTGAAACTTTTATAAAAATAAAACCACAGTGTTTTAGTAATGCCCAAGGTACAGTTTAAAAAGTTTTATTATAAAATTTAAATTTTTCCTCAATACTGTTGTCATGTAATTATGTAGTGAGAAATATATGGTGATGTTCCAATTACATGGCTATTCTTTTCATAGTCTGTAGTTCATAGTATATAATTACCTACTTGAATAAATTTTACAATGGTGCCAAGACAAATATCCTATAACAAACAACGCTTAACTGCTTCCTTTGCACAATCCTGTATCTTTCTGGTGCTTTCTGCTTATTCGGCAACATGTTTTCATCTTCACATTTAATACATGGTGAGTAGTTTCCCATCAATTATTTAGGGAAAGTCTACATTCAAAAGGGTTATGAATGACACGGTTATCTATCTGAAACCCTTTAAAAAGTCTGAATTCTAACATCTCTCAAGCTGAAAAGGCTAGCTTTTATTCTTTATGATTGATAAACTGGGTCAAAAACTTGTTTATCAAAGATTTAACAGAGCTAATATCTACATAAAAGTTAATATATACCCTATTTGTCTTTCTGGGTCTGGGTTACCTCACTCAGGATGATTTTATATGCTTTATCTATCCATTTACCTGTGAATTTCATTTTTTTAAAGTTGAATAATATTCAACTTTTCTATTTACACAATATTACACAATATTCTATTGTGTAAATGTACCACATTTTCTTTATCCATCCATCTATTAATGTACCTCTAGGCTATTTCCAATTTCTGGCTGTTTTGAATAAAACATCAATGAACATGACTGAGTAAGTATCTCTGTAGTAGGAATAGACATCTTTTGGGTATATGGATAGGGTAAGTGTTACATGACAATTATATGATGATTTTTGAAAACGTATTTCTATCTAAATTCCTTTAGTAACAAGGATAGTAACAAGGAACTACTTACATACTGTATTTTGATCAGAGCTGCTCTTCAATCTTTAAAAGGTAGCTCTGGTAGGCATGCTCATGGCACACACCAAAAAGCCTAGCACATACCAGGCAGAAGGACAAGAGAGTTCCAGGCAGGTTAATACTACATAGTAACACTTTATTTCAAAATTAACAAACTGAAAGATTGGAGAAGTGGTTCTACCCTTGAGATCACTTGTTGCACACACAGCAAGACTAGAGTTTGGACTTTCAGCACTCCCAATAAAAGTAAATTCAGATCCCCACCTATGCTAGTAACACAAGCACCAAGGTGGGAGGAGTCAGGAGAAGAACAAGGGCTTGCCAGCAGTCAGCCTATGAGGGAAAGCAAACCATTTTACAACAGCCTACATCAACAACTCAACCTTAGGAGCTCTAGGTTCAGCACATGAGCAAGTCCAATAGGAACAAGATAAAGATGGACAGAGGAAGCTATCAGTAGCCCTCCTGTGCTCACATACACATATGGGTAAACCACAGATATGTACCCTGGCACCTGCTCTCAATGAAATTGAAACAACATTGATAATAACAGTAAAAAAAAAACAAAGACACAAAGCAGATGTATCTTCACCAACTTAGTCTGGAGATTTTTTTATTAATTAATTGATTTATTTATTCACTCTACATGCTGATCCTTTAGTGCCTCACTCTGCTCCCAGTCCCACCCATCCAAATCACCCCAACCCCTTCTTAGAGAATCCCCATTAGGTACCCACCCCACCCTGGGACATCCAGCTCCAGTAGGACTAAACAGATCCTTTCCCACTTAACGCCCTTAACTGACTATACACCGCTTATCCTGTCAAGGGGATAAAATAGACAAACCCAAAAGGGGTGTTAAACTGAGAGACAAATCAATCCTTGGTACTTGCTGAAGTATGAGGAAACAAATTTTGGACTTAGTCATAGAAAGAAACAAAATAAATTGTGAGAATGAATTATATCAGTCTATGTCAGAATATAAAAATCACAATTTTTATTGCTTTATTTAAAATATTCATTTTATTTCATAAACTATATATACAAACATTCAAGAAATATGCAAAATATACAAAAGCTGGAGAAAGAATTTCCCATTGGCTTACTACTTGAAGTGGATCTCTTTTTTTTTTTTTTTTTTTTTTTTTTTTTTTTTTTTTTTTTTTTGGTTTTTTGAGACAGGGTTTCTCTGTATAGCCCTGGCTGACCTGAAACTCACTCTGTATACCAGGCTGGCCTCGAACTCAGAAATCCGCCTGCCTCTCCCTCCCAAGTGCTGGGATTAAAGGCATGTGCCACTACTGCCCAGCAAAGTGGATCAGTTTTATATATTGGATTAATGTATCCTGTCCTTTGTAAATATTGCTTTAACTATAATACATGGTATACAGATACATTTATAAATAGTATATATTTATATTTACTATGAGCAATGCTCTTAGGATATTACTTTTTATTTTCTTTGTTCCTTTTATATGTTTGACACTTGAGAGTCGGCTTCATTACCTCTCTTTTATTCTTCCAGTGGCTCATCTAGGAAGTTCCTAATGTCCTGACATTATGATTACAAAAGCTGAGCCTTCACAAACATATGCAATATTCTCAAGTTTGTTGTTCTCCGTGCCTTCATGCTCATGGTGATCACAGCACACAAGGTTCTTCTGGGGAAGTCACACCTACTACCTCAGTTGTAAAAGCTTACTCAAGGAATGACCATGCTCTCTGGCTTCTGGCTCTACCCTGACCCAGATTAAAACACCTCAGATACTGGACTCTTTCCTCCCAATCACATCTGGAGATGGTCACATGACCTACACAAATTTATACATATCACCTTTGCCATAAATCTTGGCTTCATTTATTATTTATAATCCTAGTCCTAACTTATAATACTCCTGTTTCTATCAAGTTTCTCCAGTTCCTCCTGACTTTCAGTGTGCCTTCAAGTATTTTGGGTTTGGTCCAACCTTCCTTGAGGCCAAGCCTGAGGCCATAAATAAACACCTAGTTTTAAATGAGAACTTTGAGCTTCTGCTTAAATCTTCCCTAGAATATTTCTCAAAATAGTGTTGCTGTTCTTAAGAAGGTTGTGGCCAGAACACAGATGAGCAGAGCTCAGCAGAGTATAAATCTAGTCTGCCAACTAGCTAAGACCACACATGCAAAGCCATACTAGAATCCCTCATCAATCTTAAGTGATGAAAGCATTGATAATGAATTCTGGACCACTATTGACTGAGTATGTAATACACAAAAGTCATCTGCAATTCGACTCATATTGTGCTAATTTCATGGTTTACATACATCCTTCTCATCAAATTTACATAGTATTTTTAAAGGACCAACTTATATTACACAAACCATGGCAGGCATGTGAGAGGCAGGTCTGGCGGGAGTAAATTTCCCCTTAGACAGGAACAAAGATTTTAGCAGGGGTCTGGAGAAAAATCACAATTTGACCAACAAATATAGTTAGTAAAAGTATAAGAGAATATTTTTGATCATTATATTTCCATATTTTAGAACTGAAGAAGAAAAAAAACAGGGATAGAAAGAGGCAAATCAGAAGAGGAGAGGAGTCCCAGTATTTGTTTTTTCCATCAGATTCCACTTTTAAGTTGAAAATATAAATTGGAATACAGAAAAGTACAATCTCTTTTCATATATGATCCAACTTGAAGACAATAAGAAAACAGGAACAAGTTGTTATATTGTCATATCACACACACACACACACACACCACACACCACTCCTCCCCCTACCCCACATCAGGTTTGTAAACTACAACGTAGAAAGCAGTGTTCCTCTGTATGTTGTTATTTTGCATAAGGTTTCTGAGTTCTCCTTATATCATGAATTGGAATGAACAGCTATAGGGTAATTAGAATTTTTAAGTGCTTGCTTTAAATATCTTTTCTATTGGCTTGTGACATTCATATGTTTTCATTTTAAGCAAAGCTTAGGGTTTTGCTGAAAGGGTTAACATTTCTTCTATTAAAATATATATTTAATATGCAAGTATATTTGATGCTCTTTGGTAGAGTCACAATAGGAGTGATTCTGCTTTATGTACCAGTTATAAGGTTTAATATCATTATTCTGCATGCAATATTAGTTTTTATTAGTCGCCATTAACAAGATGCTCTCTACTTGAATTCTCATTTACTTGTTCAATGCAAAAATTATCTTTGTAAAAGAGAAAAACACATCTTCAAGTGTCAGCTATATTAAATTAAAGAACTGTTTACCCTTCCTAAGAAAAGCATATGTATCTAAATAGGCATCTTTTACCGTTTGCATAGTAGATTGGAAATTAGCATTTTTGTTCATTTTCCCATGTATGCACAGTGCCTGGAAGAGTAATACTCCATGCATATCAGATCAGCCAGCCTACAATTTTTGTGCAATATATTATTTGGCAATCTAAAATTTGTAATTTGCATGAAATTGCTTAATTAAAATACAGTCACTCAGGGTATTAATTTCTCTGTCTGGCAGTTCAATGTACTAAAGGCGGGCTACAGAAAATGTGAAATCCTGTCAGATGTAACAGTAAAATATTAACAAAAAAATTCCACTTCTGGCAACAAAGTGACAGAGCGATAATGCTTTTGCCCTGATTCCAGGTTCAAATATGAGCTTAGGTTGACATTGAAACCGACTAGGAAATTTACAATAGCAACTCTGGCTTTTTGCCAGGAACCTGCATGGTCCTTGATGAAAACTCCTTTGCTACAACTTCTGGATCCATGAAGACTTGTACACACAATCACAACCACGTATACAGGTTCTTCAACACACACGCACACACACATGCATGCATGCATGCACACACACATGCACAAGAACACATACACACCTGTTTTATTTTCTCTCTTCTAAGTTCATTACTATTTTCCAGTAGCTTTTGCTTCTCTGTATTTGAAATCATCAGCAACCCTACTGATAAATGATCCAATCAGTCCTTCACAGTTGTCAAGACAACAGTTCATAATTGTACTGGTTCTATTCATTGCAGCCAGACATTTCATAAATAGATAATTCTCTAATTGATCTAGCCAATCCTACTTTGCATACTGTGCCAAATAGGTAAACCCAATTTCTATGGCCAATACCTCAAGTTTCTTAAAAGACATGCAAATGAACTGTTACAGTCTTCTAAGAGAGACTTTTAAAAAATACTTGCTTTTATTTCATATTAAAATAAACCTAGAATTTAAAAATAAGTAAATACCACTTGAACTGCTATTATGCATAATATCTACCTATGTATACACATTTGTATATGACATGTTGCAAGCATAAGTAATAGCATATCATTATTTGATTTAATTCATAACAGAAATATGATAGCATGTTGTACATGCTTATTATATGAAATGATATGCTTTCCCATAGAATAATCTCTGTGAAGTTGCAAGCAAAGTGATGGTTTAGGCACCCAGGGAAGGCTTGGGAGAACTCTGTCCCTAGGCATCAGTAGGGCATTGGAGGTGGGTTTGCTATGCCTACCTGAAAGGAGAAAAGGGAGGGGGTGGAGTTTCTGTAATCAGGGCTTTCTGAGGCTTTGCATTTGCAAATTACTTTCCCCTGTTTCTGAAATGAATTAAACATACATGGTGCTGAGATCTGAAGCTTGGCAGGATGGGCAGGTCTCTTCACCAGGGGAGTGAAACATAGTTACAGGTAGTCCTGGATACTTGAGTCTACCTGGTCAGTCCTCTGGTCATGCAAGTCCTTAAAAGGGATTCACCTCCTCCCAGGGACAGCAAGTAGATAAGAACTACAAGAATCAATTGCTGACAAACTAATAGAAATTTAAATGCAAGCAGCGTTCTTTGTTCTTCTTCTACATACGCAGTCTATACTTTATATAGTTGTGCGTATGTGTTTTCCAGTA
>NW_022196903.1:11971110-11974935 GCF_008632895.1 Mastomys coucha
GGGGGCGGGAGGAGGGGAAGGAAGACGAGAAATGGGAGAGAAAGGAGGAGGAAGGAGAGAGGGAGAGAATTTTGACATAAAAGTAGACCAGGGGCTTGGGGTGTGTTTGAAAATCTTTTAAAAGAGCAATTAACTAATTAATAATGTAAATTCTGCGTGCCTGCCTGTGTCAGCTTTCTGCCCACGTCTAGAGCAAGTCATTCAGAATTGTTCTAAACCAGTTCAGGGCGCACGGGCTGCAAGCGGACTCCTCGAAGAGTCCAAGGGCAGGAACACGCTGGAGGTCCACTAGACTTGTTCTTTCCTTGGCTTTTACTCTCTGAAAAGGATCGGAATCAGAAAGTTCTGGAACTGTCTGCAACCTGGGTGGTAGTACGGGAAAACTTGCACGTGCTTCCAAGTTATTCTAAGTTATTGCTGGGAAGCACAGCTTGGTGGAGCGTGGAGTCGCTGTCCCTGGTGGAGCGAGACAAGGACAGCAAACCTGGGAGGGCGAGCGGCTAGAAAGCTGGGAACCTCGCCCCGCCTCGGGCGGGCCGCCCAGAACTGTTTAAGGGTCGCGGAAGGGAAAAGAGGTCTGGACAGCGGCCTTTGGGGAAAACTGATAGCCTGGGGCTGAGTGGAGATGACCCCTAACTGAACGCCTGGGCAAATGGCCTGCAGGGTGCCTTCCCCTTTGGGTGCCCTTAAGCAAAGGCGTCCTCAGCCTTTTGACCCCTGACTCCACAGATCCACCTTTCTTGTATCTGGCCGGGGAAACACTGTCACAGTATACTACTCAGCCTGAGAGGGCCAGTTTGCATTATTTTCTGTATCTCAGAGTACTGTGAGCAGAGACACACCCCCGATTTCACTCAGAAGCAGAGAAATGAATCTCTAATTTCTTACTTCTGAACTGAAAAGGATACCAGATCGATCGATTATCCAATAACATATTCAGAACTTCTGTCTTTTTCTTTTTAATAACGTCGTTCATTTAAGGGTGTATTGTATGTAAGATAATTTAGACACCATCAATGCCTCTTGATATTAAATTTCTTAGATTTCTCTTCCCCATAGAATTGGAAATTCTAAATTTGAAATTTAAAGTACGAAACATTTTTATCATTGCATATAACTTGTAAAATAACAGTTTGTAAGTGATTTGTTTTCTTGTAACTTAGCAATAAATACAGTAGTTCTCATGAAAATAATGCAGGTTTCATTTCCCTTTCAAACACATTCTATTATTCAAGGGTTAAATTTCAGCCATGCGATCTTAAAAATGCAAAATTGTTGTAATCATGTTGTAATCACAAGACAGCTAGACCCTATGAAATATTACTTGTGTTTTTCCATGGAAAGTTGCCTCTATTTTTATTTTCAACTCCTGTTTTATCCTCTGTGATCACTGGAATTCTTTAAATTCTTAAAGGCTTGTAGTTTCCGACTTCCACACTTCCAAGTAGTATCGAAGCTTCGAAATAGTTTCTTACGTTCCTTTAGCTATCTAAGAAAGAAAAGTGATTTTGAAAAGCTTGATGCTTTTTACAATGCCATCATTTTTCTTTCTTCATTATGAAACAAGCTATAGTTGTTGTCTGTTACAAAATGAACAAGGATATAATCTCTTTTGTTTACCATGTTCACATAAGTCTTAAAAAAATTCAAATGAATGTGAGTTTTTCTTATGTATTATTAACTGGTAAAAAATCTTAAACCAGTACTCTAGTTTCAATTAAGCTCCTATAAACTTTTGGTAAATTTTCCAGCCTGAGAAACTGCATACCTAAAAGCAGGTTTAGAATTGGTATGATGGTACATACCTTTAATCCTAGCATGTTGAAGACAAAAACAGATGGACCTGTCTTGATTGGTTCATCAGCCTCATCTATACAATGAGTTCCAGGCCAGCTAGAGCTGAATAGTAAAACCCTGTCTAGAATAAAATGAAATTAAAAGTTAAAATTTAAATGAATTGTGGGTGTATCTCTCTCTCTCTCTCTCTCTCTCTCTCTCTCTCTCTCTCTCTCTCTCTGTGTGTGTGTGTGTGTGTGTGTGTGTTCATGTCCATTTTGTGCCTCCCTTGTAATGAAGCTAAGTCAGGATATATAATCAAAATATTTTCTTTCTAGATAGAAAAATGACCAGGACTAGAAAATTGTAGCGTTGTCATAGATTTCAGAAAATGTATACTTTGTTTCTCCAGTACTGGATTATGTTGTTGTCTAGGAAACAGCTAGTCACTCTAAGCAGATCCTCTTACACTGGAGCATGATGGTATCTACAAGAGAGCCATTGACTCCAAGCAGACTTCAGCCTACCAAGATAGAGAAGCTGTAATGAAGAATCTTCCATTTTTGTTCTCTTTTCTTGTATTTCATTTTTTTCTTTCTTGCTATCCATTCTGTTCTTTACTCCTCAGAAGAACCAGCATCATTTGGTCAGCTATGAGGGCACTAGTAACAGAAGCCACACACCAACAGTGTTGTGTGGTCCTGACTGTTAATTCTTGGTAGCATCCTGCATATTGATTACTGTAGTACACATCTTACCTGAATGTTCAGCACTTGCAGAGTTGATGCCTGAGCCAGGACTTTATCCCTTTCATTTCTGTCCCTTTATTATCACTTCTGAAAGAGGCTTGCTTGTAAAAGTGTCTAAGTGAGTGTACGTACACACGTATGTGAATGCTGACCTTTGAACATTCAGATAGGCTAAGAAAAAGTGTTAGATCCATTGGAGATAGAGTTTCAGGCATCTGGAGAATGTTGGAGTTCCTAACTCCAGTCCTCATGTGAGCAGCCACTGCTCTAAGTAACTGAGCCTTTACTCTTAAGGAATAGGAATGGAATTGACAGCCTTGTTTATAACAGTAACTATTTTTAAACTGTAGCTGAGCATGGCAAAGTGAGAGAATAGGTATTGTTCCTGTGTTGGAATTCCAGTGGTACTAGAGATGATGAATCATGATTCACAGCCTTGAATGGTCCTAAAGAATCTTAAGAAAACAGGTTGATGGAAGAGATTATCCCTGTAAGGGGTTTGGTGGGCCTGGCTATAACCATGAATATAGTATATATATTCATTAGTAGAAAGACTTGTTTACTGTGAATTCTCTCTGACCATTTTTCCCTTTCTTGTTCTTTCCTACAAAGACTCCATCACTAGACTTGGACACAAGGTTGAACTAAGGAGCCAGAAGGTCTGACTTCAAATCCCTATCTGACAAACATAATAAACATAGGTGAACATCCTATTGCCTCTGCACTTCATCTTCCTCATTTGCTAAACAGAGAAAAGCATAGCAACCATGTGAAAAGTTAGATGAGTTACAGTTTATAAATTACTTAAACAGTACCACCTGAAAATAATTTATTTCTAAAGTTCCCTCTTTCTTCTTTACCTCCATAGCCACTGTCCTAGTTGACTTTTGCTTCATTTCCCACATGGACAACTCTCTTTGCCTCCAAGGTCCCTTGTTCTAAATTAACCAGTTACTAATAAATTAGCACTATTGTTTCGATGCTGAATAAGAAGCATGTCTCTGACCATATTTCTTAGCAAAACATTTTTCCCCTGACCTTTCATTCATACTACAGAATGACACCTTGCCTGCATGACTTTCAACACAGTCATATTATTTAGACTACCCAACTTTGAGTATCCATTGTCTCCTCTCTGTAAGTTAGCTAGTGTCCTGTTTATGAGCACACAAGTCAGTGATAATTTCTTGTATGTGTGTATGTGTGTGTGTATGTATATATACATACACACACATATACATACATACACACATATATGTACATATATATGTATACACACATATATACATATATATATATA
>NW_022196903.1:11974945-12005890 GCF_008632895.1 Mastomys coucha
ATATATATATATATATATACTCTTTTCTGTGAAACTTTTTTTGATTCAGTCCCTGCTTCCTTCATCCAACCACAGTGGACTCACCATACTATATTTGAATTATGGGTTTATATATCTTCTTAAGATGAAGTTCTTGGGAACAAGTTCAATGACTAACACCCCTAAGCCTATGTTGAAAGTCAGACAAATGATCATTGGGTTTGTACCTGAATTCCTTTCTTATAAGTCAGATTAATTGCACAATTATTGCAAGTTCATCCATTATTTCTTTTGGTTAAAATAAACATTTAACTCACATAAAGTAAAATTTCATAGACTCTAAAATTATGTGCTTTCAGGTTGCCAAGAATAATTCCTAGGAGCCAGCAGTGCATAAAACAGTAGTTTCATGGAACACCTGATTAACATGAGAATTGTGTTTCTCAGGAAAACTTAAATTCCCTCCCTAGATATTTTGCATTGGAAACTCTAGGGATGGGGTTGTAAAAATCCTTTTCTGCTAAACCCTCAAAATAATTATGATATAACTCTTAAGTCTGAGGACACCAGGAGTAATTAGACCATCGAGCCAGACTGCCTGGGCTCAATTATCAGTGTTACCCATTATGAGACAGCAGAACATTTCTTAACCTCTCTGTGTCTCTGCTGCTTCATGTATAAAATGAGAATGATAATAACTAGGGCTGTTAGAATGAGTAAATGAGGTAATACACAGAAAGTACTTATCACAGTGCTTAATCAGTTAATGACAATAAGTAGTAGCTCTTAGTCTTGCAGAATCACTATTCTCATGAAATACATTCTCCATGGGATGCTCTTCAGATTTCCTGATTCTTTAGATTTCACACCCAAACTCTTGTCTGGTTGTCTTTCTTCCCTTTCCTTTCTTTTTTATTGCTGGGGACTGAACCCTCAGCCTCTTGGGTGCTAGGCAATTGCTCTACCCTTGAAACTATAGAATTCCATAATATATTTTTATGCTGCTCAATACAATTGCAGATGATAGTTTAATGGAACAATACACTGGGATTCCTAATTCACTGAGGGCCATTTTAATTCCTCATAACCAGAAAGAGTGATTGATACCCAGTCATGTAAGATTTGCTAAGTCAACCAAAGGCAGATTCTTATCTTCTTTAATTAGTTGGCTTATGCCTAATGAAAGCTACTTCTGATTTTGTAATACATCTTTATATTTTTCTATTTCTTCCTCTTTTCTTTAGTAATTTTGCCTTATAATAATAATAATTACTTATTAAAAGATTCAATTTAAAAGTGGAAAGCATTCTCCAAACCTTAAAACTATTATGTTCAAAACTGTTTCAAGATAGGGTGTTTTATGTAGCCCAGGCTAGCTTTGATCTTATATGCTCTTTATGCTCTTGCCTTGATTTTCTGATTGCTGAGAATATAAGAAGCTTTTATCACCAGGACTAGCTTTAAAAACAAAACAAAACAAAACAAAACAAACAAACAACTTTTAATGCTACAAAACTTTTGAAATGGGCAGGCAATAATGAAATGCTAGTTTCTAAAAAATAAAATATTCTGATCTTCTTTTACTCCAGGCTAACTTTTCAATGTGTTTGAATTATTTTGCAGCATTTTAATCAAGATTCTTAAAGAAATGGTCTTATATCACCAATATGGTAGACTACATAGATAAAGATGTTCTGAAATGTAACTAGAAAGGTTTACACTACAGTTAATACTTAGAAAATTACAAGTATATTTCTGCCTATTTGTAACATTCAGAGTCATAAGGGACTATTTTGCTAAATATTATATTGAACAGATGAAAATTAAATAAAGCACAATGGTGTTCATATACAAAGAGTAGACCCAGCTGGAACCTATTAAAAATGAGCCTAGGGGTGGTAAGATGGCTCAGCAGAAATTGTCACTTGCCACATGAAAAACTGAGTTCAATTCCCAGAACCCAGTTCCCCAAGTCATCCTCCAAAATCCACATTTGTGTGATGGTATGTGCGCATGTACACACACAAACAAATAAATGTAATTTAAGAAAACAGTGTTTATGTAGAAAAGTAGCCAATTTTAGACAAGCAATTTTTTTCTGGAAATATTTATAAAAACTTGTTTACAATTGAAACAACCCAGTGTTCTGAGATGAAATCCTTTATCCAGCACTAACTTCTTTTTTTTAATGTTAAAAAATGTCAAATGAGGGAATTATCAGTTTTCTAAGAAATCTTTATCAGTTATTATGTATAAATATTTACTGTGCTATCTTGGCACACTATTATATAAAAAATTGGCATTCAGAGAGTTAATATGGAATTATAGGCTTATACTTCAGCAATGCTGTTTAAACTATCTTGAATGCATCTTAATAAGGATGTGATTGGAAAGGAAAACTTTAAAAGTTGTAAATAATCCAGTGATTAATATTGTGGGGAGATGAGACAGGCTAAAGCAAACCTTGTCTCTGAATAGCAGGTTTAATTTTAGGCATCTCAATTTAAAAAGGCAAATTAAGAAAAGTTTCACAAATTCAAAATAATTAAGGGAAAAGGTGACAGTAATTAATGAAGAAAGCTTGCAGGATCTCACTTGATAGAACATGAAGCAGTGCTTAGAGGTACAGATGATAATTTACTGATATTTAAAGGCTATGAACAATGAGAAAGATGATGATTTTCTAAAAATATTGGTACAGTGGGAATAATTAGGGATATTAAGAAGAATTTTAAAGGAGGAAATGAAAAGAATCCAAGAAGAAAATTGGGCTATAATATGAATTTATAGTTTAGGTCTCTGACACTGAATCAAGTTGTTTCAGTAGTTGACTAATTCATATGCCTAATGATTTTTATGCTTATAAATATAGGAGAGGAAGGAAATCTGGTATTTGAATATGTGTGGTAGGGCAGATCTCACTTCTGGAATCTTACAATCTCTTGTTTATACTCACCAAGGTCACTACTTCAAAACCTCTGTCAAGTGGTCCTATAATGTTTTTATATATTCATATGTCAATGTGAAAATAACATGAAACTCATCTTCTCTGCCTGACTGGGGAATTATTAACACTACTAGAGAGAATGTTGGGAGTTAATTCATTGAGAGAACCTTTTGGTGTGTCTCCTGGCACATATATCAAACATTATTCAAGACGTTGGATAGAAGTTTCATGCATAGCCTGAAGATACAACACAAATAAGGATGAAAGAGAATTGAATGTAAATTCTGAAAATCTGTGTTCTAATAGTGGCAACCCTGGCTGGTCAGCCAGAATCAAGCCATACACATAGTAGGTCCCAAAAGAAAGATGATATACAGTAACACGCTTAAAAACTTAAAGCTCTAAATGAGTAAAATATAGCAAAATCAGCTGTCTTAAATACCCTAATTTTGAAGAAAAACCATCAAGCAAATTACTTACTTCTTCAGAATCTTTAATCATTGTAGTAGAGAAATAAGGTTGTTTTGGATAAAATGAATTTACTCATCAGAAGAATTGCATGAAAAAAAGTAATTTTATAGTATTATATTCTGTAATTTCAGTAATATATATTTTAATCCATGATTTGAGTATTTACTATGATAGAGTTGTTGTTTTATAATACCTTGACAAAATAATTTATTGGTCTAACACACTTTTGGGGCTGTAGAGACATCTCTGCAGTTAAGAGCATGAGGTTCTCTTGGAAGGACAGGAGTTTGATTCCTAACACCCATAGTGATTGCTTCATAATCCCTTATAGAAATCTATCTCTAGGGGGATGCAATGGTCACACACACCAACACAGGCAGACACACACCACACACACACACACACACACACACACACAAACACACATACCCCAAATGAATAAAAACAAAATAAGGTCTTTTAAATACTCCCTTTTATCACATTTCATAATTTTGTTATCACAAATTTTGTGTCTCATCTGAGCAATTTTATTTATTGGCATCAACTGAGGTCACTGTGTGCTTTTCTGTTATAGGTTGTTGGGCACTTGAGACACCAAATAGATTTGTAAACTAGGTTTAAATGTTAAAAAGTTTTCAATATTATATTTTATTTATTTAATTTCATTTGTGTGCATGTGTGAGTGTCTGGTTACAAAGGTTTCTGTGTGTGTATATACTCTTGCATGGTATATGAATAGAGCCAGTGGACAACTTTGGGAGTCTGCTATTCCACTATATATGTCCAAAAAGAATTGAACTCAGGCCACCAAGCTTGGCAGCGAGTCCTTTACCCTTGTATCTATCTTGCAATTCCCACAGTGTCTTATTTTTAAGGACAATTAAAAATAAATTAGTTTTAGTCTTCATTATACACTTGCGTGTAGAGATTGATACGATTTTGATAAAAAAATTAAACCACTTATATGCTTTGCTATGTGTGTCCATTTTGATATTTGTGAAAAAGTATAAAAAGAACATTTATATATATTTAATATAGTCAAGGCTATGATATAACAATATAATGAGTAATGATTTGTCTAAACTTGTTCAATTCATGAAGAAGAATTAACAACCAATCTATTTGTGTCATTTAAATAATTCTACATCATTTATGTTATTAATAGAACTGCATATATTTCAGTAAATAAATATACATTACTACTTAGGAAGTAACTAAGATAATTGAAGTGGGATGTCACTAATAATAGTACATAGTGGGCTAATAAGCAATTTTGCTTAACTCTGAAGGAGTTTTCTTCTGATAAGTTGGTATATGTTCTTTAATGGAGATGGCATATTATACATATTAATCATCATTAAAATTTGAAACCAGCATTACATAAATTGTATGTAAAGGAAAGCTGAATACTTGTTTTTGTTGTTTAAATTAAGGATGGTTTAGAACAAATTCTATTACAATGGAGTTGCAATTTTTGTAATAGGCTCAAGATAGTCATCTTTCAGTTATTTTCTTCCTTTGACTGAATCTATATTATCTGATATGTTTTCCACATGATTTTTACTGAAATACCCAAGACACTAACTATAGAGAAATAGTATGTCTGTCTTCAAGGAATGTCAGTTAAATACTGTATTAATATTAATTTTGCATTTTTAATTTTTTTGGAACATCTATAATATATATGTATACATACATATATGTGTATACATATATACATATATGGTAAACTTTGGGATGGTAGGAAATGACATCAAAATTCACAATTTGATGTTATATAAAATGGTTCTCTTCTTTCTTTATATTTTATTTTTTATGCTTATAATGTTACTAGTATAACATTAACCCTTAACATCAAAGGTAGGAGTTTCTGTATTAGTAAGAAAATCATGAAACATAGTGGAGTGAGTAAAGTTCAGACATAACATTTGAACTCTGTCCTTGAATATATATTTGAGAGAACATTCATTAATTTGAGTAACTAAGAAAAAAACTCTTTTAAAAGTCTAAGTGCTTAATAAAATTATGTGTCTGTGTTCATTCAATGAATCAGTAATTCAACAAACGATTTGCAGTCATTGAACCAGTGACAATCAGAAGATGAATACCACATAGTCCACTTCTTTGTTAGTAGACAAGCAGTAGCAAGAGGACAAAGGACATTTCTTCCCATTTAGTGAACAGAACTTATGCAAAACCACAGAGGCAATGAGCTAGTGAGTGGGCAACTACAAATAGATGCTAATAGATACTAAGCACTGGGATGTGAGTTGGAAGGTAGGAATACAAAACTGGAATAATAGGACAAGGATTACTAAGGCAACAGTAGTAAGGCCATACTCATTTTTCTTCAGATGAAGAAAAAGATAAATAAAGGTAATAATGGGATCTTTTTACAATTTGAAAATGTAGCTTTGTTAATGCTACATAACTCTAGGCAATTTGAAACATTACAATGAAATTGTCAAGCCTATGCCATGTGCTGTTTGTTTTGTTAATAAAGTTTTATTATAACATAGTTGCACACATAGGTATACAGTCTCTGCCTACGCTTTTCTTCTGCAAGTGTTCCTAATTTGGAAGGAAAATATAAAGATGTCAAACCTGAATGCTGACTATAAGACCCTTTACAGAAAAAAATATATATACTGCTAAATGATTTTGAGAAAAAAATTGGAATGTTTGACATTGAAAATAGAAAGAATGGAAGAAGACATGGAAGTTCAGTTCACAATGACTTTCAATAATCATGTTGCATCAGAATTTCTTTTATTTTCAATTATTTATTTGATAGGCAATGATGCAATATCGAAAATGAAGTCAGTTAGCACACAACACTGTTGATCCTTAGACTTGAATATAAAATACAATATTCAATATTTCTAGGCTGCTGTTGAAAATTGGAAAGAAGTATTAATAGAAAAAAATAAACAATTACACTCCAAAGCTACAACTTTGCTTTTAGTCATTGTACCAGTGGACATTTTACGGAAAATAATTTTTTCAGAACACTTTCGAGTTTTTAAAGCATTTAGTCATTCCTATATGTTAGTTTATAAATCTGAAAGCACAAAAAGGATATTGCACCTTATAGTTCATTTTCTGTTTTTCATACATACATTATAAATAAGTGCATGATTATATGAGCAATTATGTATTATATTTGTGAAAAACAATTAGAAATTAACTCATTAAAAACTACTTGTACTAACTCTGTTAATGATGACTTTGAGACTGTGTTGTCAGACAAGTTACCTTTACAAACCCAGGTAAAAAGGCATATAAAGAATGGAATATTGAATTTTTTTTTTTTATAAAACAAGCTTTTCTATAGTTATTTCATTTTCTGCTTTTCAGAATTCTTGCATTAAATGAGAACTCTCAGCCGGTAGCTCCTGCATTTGCCTGTTTCTGGTGTTAATTATCTTTTGTTTGCCCTTGATAATCCGGAGGTTGGTATGCAGATGATATGAAGGCTGCAGAATCATCTCAGAGTGTAAAAAACAATGGCGCTGTCAACTCTGCATCACAACACTTTATAAATTATGAATGTCATCCCCACTAAGGAGAGTGGTAGACTTTGAAAATTACTTCCATGAATAGATTAAATTACAAGTATTATTACATTTCATTTTATTAAGTGCATCTTAGTAGTTATTAGAGCAAATGAACATGTTCTCTCAATTACATAATAACATTAGAACTAAAAATTATGCATCAACACTCTCAGATGCATAATGGTGCATTGTATATTAATCACTCTAAACAATATTTTTGAGTTTATATAAAGGCAATTATTACCTATTGAACAATAACATTACTTTATTGGTTTATTAAAATTCAGTTTAAGAACTACCTCTTTTACAAAGAGCTCTAGGTATTTTCAATTATTTTTTTAGAAGTATGTAAGTAGTCCAGTTTGCTTGTGTTTAATGATGTCCCCTCTTACTATAAGAGTATACACATTAAAAAAAAAGTAACTCACACATAATGTCTAAAATTGTCTTTTCCCATTTCAATAAGAGTATCACTAAATGTACTTACCTGATTTGACAGTAATAATTCAACATATAATTATAGCAAGCTGTGTACATGTGTGTTACTGTTAAAAGAGTTGGAGCACATTGTTAGAAGTCATAAATATGGTTACAAACTACCTAGATTTATAAGGTCAATTTCGAAGTACTCTTCCTTGTTTATATGAAAATTTTCAATAGAAATGTTGTGTGTCACCTTCAGTAGTCTAAAGTCAAATTTAATGGCTTGATTGATGCTTTTAAAAGTGATTATTGTATATTAAATTTGAATTCTATATCAATGTTCTAAATCAAGATTTTTCTTATTTGTCACAAGGATTTCAGTATTAAAATATTACTGATATAACTTAAGCTTTAAAATTTGTATTAATAACTGAACATATTTCACTGTTCTACAAATACTGCTTATATCTTTACATCTTTTAGAATATATTACTAATTTTGAAAAATGTACATTTTACAATTTTTAACATGAATGCTGTTGATAACACATGACAGCAATAATTTAATTGATTTGAACTTAGGAATCTAAATGTTAAATATAGCAAAACAAATGATTGATAATTATTTCACTTAGCCAACATAACAAAACAAAAATCATAGTTTATGAAAAAAAATTGTTAGCTACTAGTGAATAATAAAATTATGTTATTTTTTTTTATAATTCCAAGTATAAGATTTACAAAGAAACAGTTGACTGTTACCAGTTACATAAACTCTGGTAACATGCAAGAGAGTGGCTCATGTCCTTCTTTACAGCAGGCTTCTTAACTCATCAATTTCTATGTTCCTGGCAATGAAAGGCAGGAATGTGCAATAGCTCAAATCAAGAAATAGTATGAGGATGCATCACGAAAATCGGTAGATACTTATTTCTTTTGTAAGAAATAAAGTCAGCATGACTCACTCTGCCATGAACTTAAGTTATCACTTCAGGTATTTTTGGACCTTTCTAAATATATTACCAAAGGCTCCTCTACTGCATACAGTGGGACTGCAAGATGTCTTCTAGTGATTCCAAATCTTTGTGTCCTGCCTGAAGAGGGAATTTCCGCTGGGAAAGTATTAGCAGTATTTGAAAAAGTTCTAAGTATCTACATTAGTTAGTTTTCAATGTTTCTATTTCTATTCTAATTGATGAGTTTGAGTTTTCATTTTTATGTAACACCAAATTCTTCTATAAAGAACTGATTTCTCTGTTAAGGATTTAAAAGCACATATTATGGGGCTCCTAGGTATGTACTATGTTACAAAGTCAAGCACAATAGTGAAACTCTGTCCTTTAGACATCCTCTCTCTGTCTGTCTGTCTCTGTCTGCCTTTTAGCCCTGTCTCTGACTCTCTTTCTCCTTCCCCCTCCTTCCCTCTCTCCTTCCTTCCATCTGTTCCTCCCTCTGTGTGTGTGTGTGTGTGTGTGTGTGTGTGTCCCCAACCACTCTCTCAATGTATGTGTGTGTGATCAAAATAAGTGATTATGATAGCAAGTAAGTAGCATGTAAAAGCTTATGCAGCAACCTGCAATCCGTCTTTCCTGCTTCATTGGGAAATTTCTTCAGGGAAATGAGAACCAGATATAATTCACTAAAATTCCACTCTACATCTTTCGATCAATACAGATAAATCTAGTTTTGTTGTTAAATTGATTTTCTCTCTATGAGGATATATTGTCCAGATTGTCTTAAGAATAACTGTTTCTGTGAAGATTGTTATGGTAATTAGGAAACGTAAACATGAGGAGACATCTCAGGTGCTTGGCATTGCCTCCATTTCTGGTTAATGTGTTAGAAAAGGTGGTAACAATTTATATCATTTTTGACAATTATGTTTCCCTGAAAGAATTTCATCACAACTTATTTCCTTTCACCAATAAGCCACATCTGTGTTTGTTTTAATGTATAAAACAGAATGCCCACATAAATATGTACTAATGCACACTCTCTCTTCTGGCTTTTATCACTTTACAAGACCCTTTGCATAGATCCCACTTAAGTGTATCTCTATAATCTATATCTACATATGAAAATTTTTATATTAATAAACCTGCATCTCTATATGTAGATATAGAGATAAATAAAAGTAGCTACACTGAAAATGAATCAGAAAGTTAAATTCAAAGGGTTCTTTAAAATGTGCTTTGGAGTTATTCTTTACCCTGGATTTAAGGACTGTGTGAGTATGTATGTGGGTTCAATCACATTTGCAGTTTTTACTAAATAGACATTTTAAAATATCTCATAAGTAGTTAGAGAAAAACACTGAGACACTGACTTTGAAGAAAAACAAAATCCCAAAGAGAGTGAAAAACCCAAATGTTATTATTTTTAAAAAATTGAAGCAAAAATACCAGAGTAAATGAGTTTAACAAACTAGCCAATATAATGATAATATAATGACATAAAACAAATAATAATGTGTTCAAAAGAGATCTTATTGAATTCACATTTTCAGTATAATTTATCACTGATGAGTCTTCTAAAATGAACAAATGTTATTTTAATACATATTTCAAAAATTATACTTCACATACAAATTTAAATTAGGAAACTAAATGATTTTGCAAAATAACTTAATTTTCTAAATGATAAAACTATATAATGGGATATAAAATCTAAAATTTAATGTGGCTTTTTTTAGGTCAATAACAATCTAATTAGCATATCTATCATAACCATATTTAGAGGTAAAAACTGCACTTTTTTCTATAACAAAATGTCTTAAAGTTATTTTAAGATAAAATTTTAAATATTTTAACAAGAAAGCAAATTTATTACTTCCTTCCACTTGTATAGATTTTCTACAAAATAGAAACAAAGCATTTAAGTAAATAATTCATGGGTATAGCATTTTGAATTTTACAGTGTTTTGGGGTTTTTTTGAGAAATAAAAATTCTGAACTAAATTACAGCATATCTTCTCCTGAGAATACAAAAATAAAAACTCAATATGTGAATCTTTGTTAACAACTGCTGTTTTTTTTAATATATCAAGGTAATTTTAATCCATAATATGCTATGTATTTTCTAATGGTAAATAGTGTTTGTGTGTTTGTGTATGTTTGTGCGTGTGTGTGTGTGTGTGTGTGCACGTGCGTGCATGTGTGTGTATGTATACCAGAAGTTCTTTTATCAGCAAAGATTGCCTTTTCAATAATAGTTTGAGTTAAGCTATCAAGTAATTATGGACTTTTATCTCATATATAGCCACAAATCTCCCATTAAGTCCTTCAATGTTGAGATTTTTCAAGTTTGCACATATATTTAAAATTTGAATCAGTGTTCCTGTTCCTGAGTTAATGATGAATAAAACACGAAAACTAAATGAAATAAAAGTAGTCAGTACTTTAAAACAGAAAAGAGACCCTAACTTAAAGATGCAAAGATGCCAGGTTCTCAGGTGAAGCTTGGATACAGGAGCTGCACATGGCATTGAGTCACCATTGAAATTTATGAAATGTCCTTCTCTGCTGGATTTGATGTACTTCCTTGACCTGATCCCAGTAGTGTGTGTAGAGGCTGCAAGGTAATTCTTTCCCTGGTTTCCCTGTAAGGAATATAAATGAAATAGAAATGATTCGGTTTTGTTTAGAAATGAACCCTCATTGGTATGTAGAAAGCATACTGGTGTGAAACTGGTGCGCATATATAAAAGGAAGTTTGACCCAGCCTTGTAGAGACTAGATGCTACATGTGGTTATTGCTCATATTATGCTTATAAATACTTTACTTGGGACCTTCACAAATAAAAAGTAAAATTAACCCTTTAAAAAAGTGCCAGATGATTTCTTAGAAATTCACATGCTAGTGGATTACTTTTTCTCATGGAATTTCGATAAGGCCAGAAGATATGCTTTGAGGTCACAGGCCACAAGTAACCTTATACATATTAACCATTCGGCTACATATCAACGCGTTCTGCTTCCAGCATTCTCCGGAACGCGAAACCTTCTGTCATGCTTGTCTCTACTGACTTTGATTCTACTGAGGTTTAGTGGAATTATAAACACATATGAAAATATGCAGAATCTATTTTCCTTTTGAAGTGATTATAATGTGATGTTTCTGCACTGCCAGCATTCATAATAAAGCAAATGCGACGTTTCGGTGAGTATGACACCCGCCATAATCTTATTAACATGTAAGCAGTGTAAGACAAAACACTCGTGGTAGTACCTATGTGACTTAAAGGCACGGAACAAATAGATTTATTTATGTAAACTTTTACAACCTTTGGCAAAAGACATGTGCCATCAAGTTCAGAATTCCATGCGGTTTGCAGACACGGGTTTGTCAAATAAAGGGTTTTAGAAGTTGTTAAGCTCTGCCTTACAAATAAAACAATAATGGCTAAAGTAAGTGTAGTTTTTTTCAAATCGATTGATCATTTTGAACACCCAAAGAAGATGAATGACAGTGAGCAACATTTACCTGACATCCTTGAATATTTCACAGAGACAAGTTGATATGAGTTTGTATAAATACTAATATTAAGCAGAATTAGCTTTGGAAAAAATAAAGAAATTGTACTGAGGTGAAAATTGTCACTGTCAGGAGAAATGAAGTTATATCAGAGAACAAGTGACATACAATTTTCTCTAGAGTGTTTTTAATAAAAATAGCTTTTCTTTGAATATTTTGAAGTCAGACATGAGAGGCAATCTGGGCGTTTGTCAGAGTTTGAGAGTGTGAAAAATTGCTGCCTTAAATCATTTAAGCTGAAAAGCAACTTCTTCCTGCTGAGATAATTTCACATTGACTCACCGTGCAAGCCCTTCAGGCATTCCCAGCTCAGAGCAGAAGTTTTCAAGGTAAAAACATAGAGTGAGAACACGGGAGAAGCTGGGACAAGGATCAGCAGCAACTCCAGGCGTTCAGGCACATCTGACTTTGATTAATTAGAGAGCTACTTTTCTATTTGCACATGGACTGCCTGATGGAAAGGTGGAGTGGACCGAGATACACAAACTCAGAGGCGGCTCTGTTAGCTATCAGCAGGTTCTGACATCTTTTACGGAGCTTGCAGAATCTCAGCTTACAAGGACTAAATTGCTGAAGCACACTTTTAATTTATTCATTTTTTTCCTAATGCAGAGAAATTATCTGAACTGCAATAGATTTGATTTTCAACCGTGAATAAATCAGTTCCTGTAAATGTTTAGGTTAGGTGAACGGGTGACTGACTGTCTTTGCTGCATAATGTAGTAGGAGTTATTTCCACTTGGAGGGGGGACTTTTGGTACAGCTAGTCATTTTTATTCTCAACAGGATCTTTTCCTCATGTTTATTTGGAAAAAGACTTTAATATATTGAAAGTATCTTTTTAAATTCATCAATTTTACATCAAATACCGGTAACTTTCTTCAATAAATGTTTAAGTCTAAAAGATGTTTCATCTCCTAGTAGTTTATTGAAAATTAATATGCAGGAAAATCATTTTAGAAACACTGTTTTCAAGGTTACTATGTATTTAACTAAAGAATTTTAAATTCCAGATATTAAAAAAGATACATTCACTATAAGTTTACACTATTTTAAATGGTGATCTAACACTTGAAAAAGATGCAAATGCATTGTTTGAGAAACTGTATCTATTTGATAACATGTGGCTTTGGAATATATAGATGCATCTTTAATGAACAGCTTTATTTTCAGTTTTATTACAGAAAAGAAATTCTTATAAACCAAACTTTTATTTCCCTTAAGTCCATTTTTGAAATATTAATTTCCTTTAATAAATAAATGTGTTCATTTTATGGTGGAAATTCTTCTCCTGGGCCTTTCATTTTATTTGTTTAGAATCTGTAGCATATCAAAATTGCTTACTTCTTACATTTCAGCTCCTAAATAACTCTGACAGGGTGTCTGCCAGTTTCCAGCAGATCCCTGGTGATCTTGTCTTTTAGGCTCAGAAGAGTGAAGCTTCAAACTGATTCCGATAGACATTTTCCCTACTCCTGGTTTGGTGACACAAGAGATGAACACAGGCTTGATATCAATCATGTCTAAGGTAGATTCTGTGAACGTCTTGCTGTGCACCAGCGAAGCCATAGAGCCCTTAATGAAATAATAGGACCCTTAGTTATTATCATAATTTTTATCGAGAAATCCTCACATCAGACATTGTCCTCTGCCTCTGTCAATCACACACTGCAATTAACTTATTAAATTGCACTTGTGTCAGATTGTCTACTAGAGGGGAGAGACTAGAAAGTTCTTGAAAACAGATTCTTGTTCTACATCCTTCAAACACTTCTGAATCAGGGAATATGTGATCTGCTTTTCCCTTTTTGAATGAATTATATTTTTTTCACTTTTGGCTTAAATTGCAGATTATAAAGAAAAGCCGACTTCAGTGAACTGGATAGTTATATTTCCACCCCCTTGGCACCTTCCTCCATCCCACAGGGGAAATAGCAATTAACATGATGATTAAGATATGCTTAATGTATTAGCAGTGCAATTCAATCCATTCAATATGAGTTTTGCTTGACAGTATCTGTAAGTCACAAAGATGAGTAAAATATAATTTTTGCCATTAAGTTGCCTCCCACTTAGTGGCAGAATAAGAAAATTAAAAAAAAAACATGTAAAAGCGTGGTAAGAGTAATGTTTTAAAGGAGAAAAAATTCTTAATCAGTCAATCAATTTAATAAAAAAGTTATTGACTTGCTGATATATATCAAATATCTATGATGATTCTTGACTCAAATAGCTCATGGCTTAGTGCTAGAGGTGTACATAAACAAATGATTACAAGACAATTAATTGGTGGCATAATATAAACTGACCTGAGTCTTGAGGTGTAACAGCAAGTACCCCTCTTTCAAAAAAAAACCCATGAGGACACATAGAAGCAGGAAAACCTCATAGTGAGGCCACAGTTCAGAAGGAAGGACCCTGAAGATCCCAGTAGAAATGACAGCACCAAGCAAAGAACAAGATGAGCATTGGCCCTGGAATCACTGGCATATGAGAATCATTTATTGTCTCTAAGACACAGTTGCAAGGGCTGCACACACTTCACGGGGGCACTGGGAATTTCCAACGAGAAATCTCACTATCTTGAATGTCACGTACCTCTGAAATACACTCAAGGCATAATCCTATTTCTGGGAAGAAGAAAGATAGAATGGCATATGTATTAATTAGAAAATAATTAGTGCTGCAACATCCAACAGCTGACCAAAAGTTTAAACACAGAAGAGTTTGTGGAGAAGGATGATGGCTGCTAGTCTTCCAGGGCTCTTTTTTGGTTATAACATCTATGATGCATTTAGGTAGTGTATCAAAATTTAAACAAATGAATAGAGTGGGAAGAACTTAACTTTTTATTTAGAAGGAGCAACTTTTTTCCCCCAACAAATTGTCACTTGACCTTACAGCAGCCAGAACTGAGTGACATGCATAAGTTTACTTACAGAAGAGACTAAAAAGCCATGTGCTCAACTTCCTTCCATAGTAAAGGAGTGGGAATTTGAGGATGAAGCCTAAGTGTACTCTATCCCACACCATCCTAATGCCATATGCTCTCGAGGCTGTAACCAAAGCTGCTTTATCTACACCTTTTTGCAGACACATCCCAGGCTGCACTTCCTTTTTATGAGACCCAACTTCTCTAAGTTTCAAACACGTGGTTCCTCCTTTGTTTCAAGAGGTATTTTCTTCTCGTCTATACTGTACACTGTGCTCTTCTTCAGTAAATGGGACAATAGCACATGGTGATTGTCAGTAGCCAGGAAACTGTCATTATTATTCATCTTTATAAAAACAAAAAAAAAAATAGCCGGGTGTGTGGCCACAATGGCACAACTCCTTGCCTTCCGTGGGCTGATTCCCAGCCTTCACTGGAAGAGGGGAAGGACAAATAAGTGTGGCATCATTTTTTGGTTCCTTTTCTCCCTTGCAATTAGTGTTGCACATGACCTAGTTCTGACTGATGCAAGGTTAAGTGGAAGTCTGCTGGGAAAGTCTTCTCTTTCTATATAGAAAAGATAAACCCCTCAGGAGAAAGTCCTTTCCCTTACAGTTTCTTCTCACTTACATTTTATTCTTAAATTCACAGTAGGCCTGATGACTTGAACTTGAAGGAGGCCTTCCCTGCCCATCAAATGAAGGAACTTTCACATCCTGTTATTAACCAGTGAAATGCCAATAATGATGGCATCTTTGTCAGACATGGTATAAAGATTAAATGAGGTGACAAATGGGAAATGTCATGCGCAGATCCAGGAGGATGTCATTGCTTGACAAGTTTTAAGCTTTTAAAAATAAGTCATACCTCTATTATAAAAGTAAATGCTCTAACATTCCAATTATATGGTAAAACCAAAACTTAGAAATTCTTACTGCCAAGTCAAACTTTGTGGAAGTTGCTCGTTACTAAGTCAGTATTTATGTCCTTTTGTCTTTCCTTTAAAATAATCTAAGTTCTTCAAAAGCTATTTTCTGGCAGCCTTAGTTGAACACTTCTAATTTACCACAAAAGGGTCTCTGTTTATGGCTTGTTATTGTATTACTACTTCTTTCTTGTCTATGTTTGGATTGATTTGACTACATTAGGATGGAAATTCATGACCACAATAGGAGAAATGAGGCAAAAAGGAACATTGTGAGCAGTGAAATTTGGGTGCTTTTAAAACAATAAACTGAAGTAAAAGGTTCTTTTCATCCCAGATAGAGAGGATATAAACCAAAAAGAAATATACCATTAGTGTCTAGAATGGTGAACCATCAGTTATATTGAGATTACTTATGAAGTCTAAGTGACTCAGAGGTACTGTGGCAACTAGCTATTAGCTGCATCACCAATAAGTTTTTACCTCTTAAACAGTTATAACTGAAAACTCAGAAAGAATGAAGTCCTCATTAGACTCTCCTGAACATCCACTAAAGGTCTTGTGAATCTTGAACTTCATCTTTCTCTAGGACTTAATGTTAAGAAACCTCATGACTTCATATGAAGGGGTATACTCAGAAGGGGTGTTCCCCCTTCTCCTCCTTATCATGGATAGAAAAAATACTATTTCATAACAGATATCCTGGTCCTCTGGTCTTTCACTCTTTCCACCTACCTTTGCAGTGATGCCCTTTGATCCTTAGGTATAAGGGTTGTGTTGTTGATTTAGTATATGGGGCTGAACGCCATATTGTAAGTTTTTCTTTGAGAAGTTATATTTTGAGAAGTTGTGTCTTTCTGTAATGGGCTTCATGTACTACAAAAAAAAAAAGAACCAACAACAAAGACTCCTTGATAAAGGATGAGAGTTAGAAATTCTCCTGGTTTAGATAACTGACAGTCTAGATTCTGGATAGACTTGATGATACCAGAATACATTATGGGATATCAGCTGCATACATCACACTCAGTGAGAATAATGCCTCTTGCTGCTTCCAGTATATCTGGGACTTTAGTGGACTTAGGTGTCAAGGGACTGAAGAAAGAATACTACATATACATATGCGAAGCAACATCACACACATATGGTATTAAGAGGGATGTAACATGTTTGAGGAAGCATACCTATCCAACTACACAACCACTTCAAATCTCAGCAGGATTATTATATATAGAAAAAAAAGAGAGGGTGGCTAGAGATAGAAGGTATCTGGGAGGCTCCCAGGAGTCAATGTGGGTGGACATAGCCTAGATGCCTAACATCGAGGACATAGAACCTGAAGAGGCCAGCTCCTAAAGCAAGGACTCCCAGAGGATGGATTAAGGGACTAGCCAACCCACAAAAGTTTTGACTCCAAAGTTTTCCTGTCTAAAAGAATTGAAAGTCCTGAATGGGATGGGAACCCCACAGGAGGACCAACAGAGTCAATCAACATGAACCTCTGGGAACTCTCAGAGACTGAACCCACCAACCAAAGAACACAGGTAGACTAGAATGATGGCTTTGGCACCTATGTACCAGACATGCAACTCAGTCTCCATGTGGATCCCCAAAAACTGGAGGGAAGTCCTTTCCTAAAGCTGTAGCCTGACTGTAGCATTCATCCTTAGACCAGCAATGACTTTGCCATTTCTCTGAGCCTGACCTGGGCTGGTGGTTTGTCATTTTCCCATGGGTCTTAAGCACTGATCCTTGACATGGCTGTATCTGTGTCAACTATATACATTGTTGATCAGAAATCCATCTTTTTTTACACATTCCCACCAGGCTCCCCACACTCCCTAGAGCTTGAAGCAGATATAGTTGGCTTTAATATGGCTGTGGTCTGAAGTACAGTAGTGCTCTTCCATCTGAGGACACTGAGGCATCCTTCTGTGAGGCAGGATACATGGATGGTTAATCTTCTAGACTGGGATAATCATCAGTTTTCTATTCTTTAATTTTTTTTAAATTTTTAATTAATTATTATATTTATTTAATCATCAATTTTCTTACATGACAGTGGAAAGGGTATTTTTCTCTCAGTCTCTTGTTTTAACTTCACAATTAGATTTATTTCCTGCTTCTCACTGTGTCATTTGTTTACATTAAATTGGGTATCATTAATAATTGCAATTGATCTATATAATCGAAGTACTATACCAGTCTTTGAAGAAAAACTACCAAAACATTTCAGAGGCATTCTAATTATCATTATTCCCTTGTACTATTATTGTACTATAGCATATTGTTTGGAATAACACGGTACTGAGTTCAACTCATTATATTTTTGATAGTGACATGTATGAAATTGAATGTTTCCTCTGAGTCTGTCTCTGATATCTCAGTAACTAATGGAATGATGTAGCATTCTTTCATCTTTCTTTCTCTTTCCCTTTTACTTCAAATACCATCCTACATCTTACCCCCATTGGAGTAACTATAGATATTGGCAATTGATGGTTGTTTAGAGAGGCAGAGTCAGAGTTCTACGGGGATGTAGGCTCTCAAAGGATACCCATGTACTTAATGGACTAAGCATTAAAGAAATGAGAGGGAGATTGGAACTGTATGAGGAAGAAACAGAGAGAGAGGGAAGAGAGAGACAGAGACAGTCATAGAAGAGAGATAGATGCAGAGAGAGAGATATAGACAGAGAAGGGAGAGATACACACAGAGAGATAAGGAGGGAGGGGTAGAGAGGGAGGACATCAATTTAGGGGGCAGGAGATGGGAAACACTGGAATACTGGGTTTCTATTCCTGCACAAACATCATGACCAAGAAGCAAGTTGGGGAGGAAAGGGTTTATTCAGCTTACTTCCATATTGTTGTTGATCACCAGAGGAAGTCAGGCCTGGAACTCAAGCAGGTCAGGAAGCAGGAGCTGATGCAGAGGCCATGGAGAGATGTTTCTTACTGGCTTGCTTTCCCTGGCTTGCTCAGCCTGCTCTCTTATAGAACCCAAGACTTCCAGCCCAGGGATGGCACCACCCACAAGGGGCTCTACCCCCTTGATCACTAATTGAGAAAATGCTCCACAGCTGGATCTCATAGAGGCACTTCCCCAACTGAAGCTCCCTTCTCTGTGATAACTCCAGCCTGTGTCAAGTTGACACACAAAACCAGCCAGTACACTGGGATATAGGAATGGAAGGGGAGGTTATGGAGGTTGATGTGGAGAGTAGAAGTCTTAAGTGAATATATACTGTTGAGAAAGCCATGGTCATACCCACTGCCTCAGACCCATGGGAAAAGCAAACCCTTCAAGATGCCAAGCTTTTTCTTCTTTCCTTAGTAGAAAGTCTACATTTAACTTTCAAAGTTTTTTCTCTTATAAGCAAAGGCATAAAGAAATATTGATTGAAATAAGCTAAATGAAGATACCATGAAAGTTTTGGTCAGTTTTTCTATATTTACTTTAGCTTACACTAAAGTGTTCAATGAGCTCACGATGGCAAATGCTTTAATAAATTTCATGGATTTTTCCTAAGGATTTTTTCCTTCTCAAATCTTTGACATTGTTAGGCATTTTCATACATTCTCTTTGCACTCCACATGTGTCTTCTCTAATTAATTATAACCACAGTTAATTACTTATTTGGGCTCTATCCTCCTACAGGATTATAAAATCCCATATCTTCTCCACCAAAGTCCCTAGTTGCTAGAAGACAGACAGGCTAATCAAGGGTGCAATGTCCATTTTCCCTAGAACTAGTTTTCCAATAAACAATGGGACAAAAACCATGCTTTCTGTTGAGCATAGTTTTGAACAGTCTCACGTCTATTACACTCATATATATGCTTGGTACTTTATCAATTTTTTTAGAGAAAACTTTTTGAGGGTGTTTAGTTTGATTCAAGAAACTTCATAGACAAAACATACAAGCAATTCTTTGGGAGAGTGGCTTTAAAGATTGCCTTTTTAAACTTCCTTAAAGGTTGGATTATGTTTCTCTTATGTGAAATGAACTACATCAAAGTTTTCATTATATTTTAGGGCTATTTTAAATGTATTTTAGGGTAGAGGTTGAAAAATATGACACAGTTCTCCCTCCATCTAAAGATTGGAGAAAGTCTTGAGAAAAATGACAAGAAGAGAAAAAAACAATCAAAGTTTTGCACAAGAAATGAGAATATGAACAAAGAAGGTTGAATGAACCATTTCCAATTTGGGGATTGAATAGCAAGTGGACAGTGATGTAGACAGTGATGAATGAACTGCCTGTAGCATAATGTTAACTGACATGGAAGCCCTGCAAGACCTTTCCTTCTAGAGTCTTCCTGGCCTCTCTTCAACTGTCCCTTCCTCCTGGATAAGAGACAGGCTCTCTGTATGAACAGATCTTAAGATACAGTCTCAGACAGGGAAGGTGGAGTATTTCGCCAACTGTTCCTACTTTGGGCAAGGCAGAGTTTAATCTAACAAGTCTAGGAGACTGGTTCCAGTGGGATAAACAAACTTCACACAAATAAACTCTAGCTTAGAGGTCAGATTTCTTAGAATCTAGAAGCATTTGGAATACTGGCAGAGAGAGCTTACTTCTGAGCACCTTTCCTTCAGTACAAAGTATTCAACGTTCTGGGGCACCATACATGCAGGATCTATAATCTGAGCCCCACAATCACCTGTGGTTGAAATTCATAGAAAATATTCCAGTGTTTATAGAACGAAAGATCTAAAGGGACTGTCAGGTGAATAGTGTGACTAACAAAAGAGATTGAAAGATCGTTTGTAATTTCTAAGGGTGCTTTCCAGAGGGAAGACTCATGCCTCCTTTCCCTCCCTTTCTTCATTTTGCTGATTCAAATGACTCTGTTAGAGAGGCCTGGAGCAGGAGCAGCAGCCACATGGAGAAATGAAGGAACAGAAGCAAGAACTGAAGACCCAACCAATTGAAAGATAGGATTCTTGACCCCTGAGTATTTCATAAATATGCCTCCAAAAACCTTGGGCTACCTCTTTCTAGACTTACTTCATGCAAAAGTGAAATGAATGGCTTTTCATAGGGTCATTATTATATTCAATTTCTTGAGCTGAGAGATGACTAATTAAAAGGTAACTGATTCAATAAACTTACCCAATCAAATAACTTACTGAGAAAAAAGGGACTAAAATTACAAAGAAACCTTATTTGTTACATTATTCATTGGTGAAAATAAAGAATTTTAGAACTCTGGGGGAACTATGTCCCCTTTCTTGTGGTGTCTACATTATTCTTCACTTGTATATGCTAAGTGCTTCACTGTACATTGCAGCTCCTCTGTCCCTCCAATGAGAGAAGAAAAATAAAATCCACTTTATGACTAGCGTATGAAGACATTTTAACCTAATAGTCACAATAAACTTTATTTATTTTGATTTGTTTTGCATTTTTATTATATACATATTCATCCTTAATTATTTTCCATTTCCATTGTTATTAACCTTTACTCACCTTGTGTGTGGGAAGATCAGGATAAATATTTTGATGATGACCTGATGTATCAAATTAAGTGAGGAGACTCCCTTTCTCATTTAGAGAGCCTTCCTTAAGGGTAAGAGCCATATTATACAGAGGTGATCCCTGAAGGACACAAAAGAAATCTTTTCATCATGTAGTGGAATGAATTTTAGAGCAAATGAATAAAATGTTTATATACTAATTACTAAGCATTAATTATAAGTTAAATTCCTTGTGTTAGAATATCAAGTTTTTAAAAATGACCTCATATAATAAAAAGACATTTAGAATGTTTTTTAAATGTATCTTATTTATCTTTATGTGTATATGTGGGTAGCTATAAGGGCCAAACTATAGTATGTAATTCCTGGGAGCTGAAGTTACATGTGACTGTGAACCTCTTGTTTTGGGTGCTAAGAACTTAAATCTGACCCTGTGTAAAAGCAGCAAATTCTCTTAACCACAGACTCATTTCTCTAGTTCTATCTTAAGACATTCAGAGGTAACAAAATATAAAAACAAGAATGACTGTCCCACACAAATGATGCTGGTGTGTTCACATGCTTCATCATCATTCAGGATGCTTGAGTGCTAAGAGTGAACAGAGACTCCAGAATCTTGTTTACAGATAAACTTCTATATATACAATTATGTTAAACACAATGGAATCACTTACGAGGAGCTTATATTTATTTCACAATTGTATTTCATCATATAACACTAACACAGGCGAACTGGAAACAAACATGGAACCTTGTCACTGGCTGTCGAACAAGCAGGGACTTACTCATGCTACGACTTTAAATCTCTAATGTCTGTCTTTCCTATTTCTTTATCCCTGTCTATCCTTCCCTTCTCTCAGCCCCATTTCTTTCAAGTCTTTAAGGAATTAATCATCCTTGCAGGGGGTGGTGTTGTGAAAATCCTCCTTGATGGCAGAGTGCTGTTCAGTTTTTTTTCTTTCTTTTTAGTTTCTAAGGCTGCAAAATGGGCTTAAAAACGAAAGGATATAAAATCCAATGCATTAATCTCATCTCATCATTTCAGAATAATATATTTCAAACAGGCAATGCATCGTAATCCACATCCCAATCAGAACAAATAAGACAGAAGGCTTTAGATGCACACGCTAACAGGACACAGTGTACCTTGCCCTCTGTTGGTGTGGGGGATTCACCTGCCTATGCCTGTTTTTTACTAACTGTGCACAAGCTTTGAGCAATATCTTCCACCAAAGAACTTCAAACTCCTGCTCTGAACACACAAAGGCAGAAACTTTACTTAATGTTATTTTAAAAGGGTCTAAAAAAAAGTCTTTCACCTATAGAATTTCAGATATGTTAATATTCATGTGGATATAGAACCATGTAATCTTTAAAATGGATTGCTTATAATGAGGTGTTATTAGTGTTCTAGGAATAGAAGGAATTCAGTTATATTTGGCTAAATTATGAAAAGGTTGTTAATATTTATGCTACTGTCTTTTTCGAATCCTAGCAGATATTAATGCCCAAATCTTAAAATTGAGTCTAAGTAAAACCTTGTTTGCAATCTCTCACTTTTTAAAGAAAAAAAAAATAATCTGAGCATTTTGTCTTCAATGAAATTAGAGGATCCTTCAAATTAGAAAGCATGCCTTATTATTCAATATTTCTGTCTCTGGGAATCTTGTACCTATACAATAAATATTTGTTGAATTTAATGCAGAAAGAGATACTGAGATACTGAGATTATAAAGTCCTACAGAACATTAAGTACTCATATATTTATAATATTTTTTGAGTAAGGAAAAAGAATGCAGTATCATCTTGATTGAAATTATTTGGGGTGGAGGAGCTTTGACCTTCTACTACCTTCAAATTGGCTTGCTAGAGTGTAAACTAGAGTAAGCTAGAGTAAAAAGCAAAGGTCAACAAACAAACATAGGACTATGTGAGAAGGTACTTAAACCATGATTTTTGATTTTAAAAAAAAGTAGAACTCCCCATGCATCTAGCAATTAAATTTTTATTAATATGCAGTAAAGGCATTCCCCTGGTGAACTTTGTAGCAATTTCTTTCTTAAGTACCATATCTTAGTCTTTCTGTTGTTGCAACCTAATATGGAGATTGTATCATTCTTAAGCAATATTTTATTTTTCTCACAGTTTTAGAGTCTTAGAAGTAGAAGATAAAGATGTCAACTGGCTCAGTGCCTAGGGAGGCTCTGTTTCCAAACTGTGTTCTGACTGCTGTGTTCTCTTGGGGCAGGTTCTTTGGAGGAAAGGGATGCTATGTTCTCTCATGGAAGATGATAGAAGAGCAAAGGGGCTGAGTTATTTCCACTGAGTCATGATAGTATTTACCTACTCTTGAGGGTGGAGCCTCATGATGTGAACATTTCTTCAAAGGCCTTGCTTCTCCATACAGTTGCTTTGGGGATTGAGTTTCCAAACCACAAATTTGGAAGAATACACGCAGCTCAGAGAACACTCCTCTCTGGCAAAACTGCAAGAGCACATCCTTTCACTCACTAATAGGTGATCTTGTTCTATGAAGAACAAGCAGGACAAAGGATAAAGAAAGGACAATGGAACAGAAGATATTAGGCAGAATATATGACAGGTTTGTGCACACATTTATGCTAAAAGTCTTGGCTAAAGTATATAAAGAAATAGTGCAAATTAGCACTCCTATGCTATTACATGTGTATATATAACATTAAGTAAATAAATATATAGATTGTAGGTGATAAGTAGGAGCCACATATTTCATAGTCAAAGAAAAAAAATACAAATAAGCAAGAGCAAAATCTCCTCTGACCCCTATATTAGAACTAGTGTTACACATAAACAGAAGCTACTTTACTGCATGTAGAGATATAGAGATACAGAAATAATTATCAATGGGTTTGTGTACAAAGGTATATACCCTACTTGTTCATACTGAGAAAGCCAAGAACTAAAGTATCTAATAGTTATGAGCACATGCAATAGTTATGTACAAATGCAGCTTTCTCTGTGACCAAAAACTAGACTAACTTGAGTCAATTGAATACAATATCTATAGTAGCGCAATGGTATGAAGAAATAAATAAGCAAGCAAACAAACAAACAAACAAGAAGGCACAAAACTTCCACAAAGATGGGTTCCAAACAGGAATTTAGAAAGTATCATTAGTATTAGCACACAAGTGGTTGCTGATGGCACAGATGAAGATGAAGTGTAGTGAATGACCTTGAAAGAAAAATGGGCTCATTGTGTAGTCACAAAACACCTCTCCCTAAACCTATCAATACTGTGTGACCTTAAAATGTGTCTATATGTACTGTGCTATACTTCCTTCCCAGGAATGTGGGAATAATGAAGTATGAATTATGAAGAAATAAAAGACAGCAACTATAACAGATAATCTTGCAAGGTATCCTAATTAAATTAAGTGACTTAAGTTAACTTCAATAGTAATGAATCATGCTAGTTGTGTCTAGTGGCTGGACAAATTCATGACGCCAATACCATTATGAGACATTATCAAATGGTGAATAAATTAGAAATGTTGAAGTCATGGGGAAACCCAGAAAACTTAAAAAAAAAAAAAAAACAATTCACATACCACAGAGGCTTAGTGTAACATTACTTGAGAAATATGATATGGTATAAATTTAGAAACAGAGCAAGGGCATTAGTGGGGAAATTGATGGACTCTGCATACACCCTAAGCCTTATTAAATACGATTACCCCAATGCTTGTTTCTTAGGTATCACGATAGTCTGCAAGCCATGAGCACTAGGGAAAGCTAAGTGAAGGCTATTGGAGAATTCTGGCCCATATAAGGATCATACTGTATTTACAAACACACTAAAATGCTAAAATTGTTTTAAAGTAAACAATTTTTAAAAGGTGTAAAAATGTTAAACAAAACTTCCTTTGGATAATGTGTGAAGCAGAAAGCACTGAAAAATGCTAAATTCCTCTTATACTTTATACAAAGCAAATTATTTTTAATTACATGAACCAAGAAATAGTAAGTCAGAGACAAGGGTTTCAATGCCTTCTTCATCCCTAAGGCTTAGGGAACATAACAGAAAAGCAGGCACAATGAATATAAGAATTAGTGGATTAGGAGGAGTGAGTGACATTATGTGGCTCTTGACCACATTAACTCACAGTAGCTTTGCCCACCTATACAAAACCTATATAGGATCAAGTCAATTGAAAATTCCAGCATGGACCAGAAAGGGATCTCAAAGCACCATCTCATAGCTGAGCAGCAATTGGCAGTTGATGTGGGGTATAGAAAGGAAATCAATGGTGTAGTCATTGATAGGTTCTCCCTGCTATAGTGAAAGATCCCACAACCATGTGCACATAGGCAACACCAATTGAACTCAATGAGTTGAGAAAGACTTTAACTGGGGAGTAGGGAGAGAAATACAGAATGCAGAAAAGGCAGAAGAGAAAAAGGATAACTACCAAAGATGCTTGAAGAAGAAATAATTGTAATTTTATATTATCTAAGATTATATAAAAATGACTTTTAAGCATATGTAATTATATAGTTTAAATAAAATTTTGCCACTCTCAGTGACAATGCTACCCACAAAATCTATGGACAATAGAGGGATTTTAATCCAGTAACATGGATGCTCTGGCAAGGAATCATATCCAAAGACCTAGGTCTGTGTGATGTGGCTGGAATACACACAGGCCCTTAGTAGTCCCTCTGGATAGACTCCTTCAGTATACACCTTTAATCTCAAAACTAGGGCACCTAACTGAGGGACAGACAAAGTCACAAATCCTAAAAGGACGTGATGGAATGAGGCAGAGATAGGGTATGCCAACTCTCATGAGAACAGTACAGGAAAGAGAAGGTAGTTAAAAGCAGCTCAGGGAGAGAGGGAGTTATTTAGGAGTCAGTGCAGTCAGTGCAGTGAGTGCAGAGTTGAGTTCCTTCCTGAGTTCATGCAGTTCACTGCAGGTCAGCAGAGGTGGTTGAAACCAGAGAATAAGAAGCAGACTGAAGATTAGAACAAACAGATCCAGTTTGAGGCCAAGCAGAGCAATTCAGTAAGAAGCTGAGGGAAGACAGATTGAATCAGTCATTTTGGAAATGAATTTGAGTCGTAACGACTGAGTTGATCTAGGCAGCTAGAGTTCACAAAGAACTAGAAAGGATGAGCTTATGCAACAGTAAGCCTCAGAGATGACAATTACATCTGACATATAAAAGTTACTTTTGCAATAAACTATCTAATAAACTATCTAGTACCAGGCATGAGAAACCTACTTTTGAGTTGTTAGTAAAGGGTGTTCAGGCAAATCCCAAAACAATATAGGCCATATATTATGGGATATTCCCATGGCTTTTGCCTGCCTCCCAGAGATGAAGATAAACCTCTATTGCTGAAAACACACTGCCCTTCAGATACATGACCTGGAAGAAGGGTCTATATCTGACCTAAAAGCCATCTCCTGGTAGACTAATTTTCTTAACACCAGAAGATGCTGTTCAAATTGCCAAGGCAGGAAAGCCTTCAGTAATCCTACTCAGATGAGACACCTATGAACTACAACAATGATCAACCTGGAAAAGCATCCCTCAATGTACACTAGTGGCACTTATCTTCTGGTAATTGCCAACAGCTGTCTAGTTGGATTTAAGACCTGTTCAACAGGAGAAAGCATGCCTAATACTGCAAACCTAGGCTGCCACCCACAGGTAAGTGGAGCTCTCATCTTTAATCAATGAAACTTCTCTTTGCAACAGATTAATTAGACCTTTACAGACAACCCAAAACTGGTGAAAATGCAGAGAAAACAGTGATTATGGGATTTTTTTAGTATCAACTGATATACTCACAACACAGCTCATCCACCTACATCTCTAGGAATAGCACAGAGGAACATGCAGAAAGATTGTAAGAACCAGAAAAACAGGAAATTTGCTGTGACATTATATTTCCTTGAAATGATAGGAATATTTGAGTCATGATACCTCAATAATATGGCTATCTAATCAATACCATAACAAATACAATAACAATAAATTTGCTAAGATGGGAGAAGAAGACCTCACTGGGCTCCACGCCTAGACAAAGATTATAGGTAACTAAGGGATACTGAGAATATGGAGAAACAGTCTTCTCCAATGATAAGCCTTCTGGTTGATTATGGAAGATGAAGTGGCCATCCTTGAAATTATTTATACACATACAAGTAACACTAAACAGATTGACCAGGACACACTATATATGCATGTGTTGAAGTATATATAACAAAGAAAAAGAGTCATGAGAAAAAATGAGAGGAAACAGGAGTAGGGTAGATGACAAAGGTTGAAAGGAAGAAAGAGAAAATAAAGTAATAAAATTTTAAAAGAAAGGAAATTAAGTATATATTAATAAAATGAAGATAAAAAGGAGTACACAATGTGGGGAGGAAGTTGTGATGGAAACTTTAGGGATATTGAGTGGAAAATGAGGAAGAGTCATGATCAGGATGCACTGTACACGCATATAAGATGTTAAAATAATGCATTTATAAACAATACTTTGTACTTATTCATTAGAAATATGGAATTTAAATAACTGACATTAGAACGAAGAAGGTTTGAAAGGGGTGACCTTAGGGAAGCCAGACAATGTAAAGAGAATAAGAGATTGCCTTGTTATTATTCTTAATATAAATATTTATACTGTTTTACTTCTAAAAAAATAATGTATTATATTGTGTGTGTGCTTATGTGCATATGAGTGTGTGTGTGTGTGTATGTGTGTTTGATTAATGTATATGGACATGTGCATACCACAGTACTTGTGGAGTTGTTCTTTTCTAACTTTAACTGAATTCTGGGGATTGAACAAAGATCATCAGGCTTCTGCAACAAGTTCTTTATTGGTTCATCCATTTTACCAGGTCCAATGTGATTTTCTTAATTGAATAAATACTTTAGCTTCATTTTATATAATCAGATTAGTTTTTAAAATTAATTAATTAATTTATATCAACCACTGCCCTCCTTTCCTGTCTCCCAGAGAGGCTTTCTCCACCCCCTTCCTCTCCTCTGAAAGGGTAGAGTCCCTCCCCCTGGATATAAACTCATCCTGGCACATCAAGTCTCTGCCAGGATAGGTGTATCCTCTCTCTCTGAGCGTAGACAAGACAGCCCTGTTGAGAAATGTATACCATAGTCAGGCTTCAGGGATAGACTTGGCTCCAGTTGTTGGGGGGCCCATATGGAAATTGAGTTGCATGTCTGCTTATAAGTGCCAGGGTCCTTGTTCAAATCTATGTGTTCTTTGGTTGGTAGTTCAGTCTCTGATCCTCCCAGAGGTTTAGGGTAGTTAATTTTGTTGGCCCTCTTGTAGGGTACCTATCCCCTTCAGAGCCTTCAATCCTTCCTCCAACTCTTCTATAAGAGTTCCCAACCTCCATCCAATGTTTGACTGTGGATATCTATGTCTGTTTCAGGCAGCTGCTGGGTAGAGTCTCTCAGAGAACAGTAATGCTAGGTTCTTGTCTGTAAGCATAACAGAATATCATTAATAATGTCAGGAATGTATCTTCCTGCACAAAACTCAAATCCAAGTGGATCAAGGACCTCAACATAAAACTGGATACACTGAATCTCATAGAAGAGGAAGTGGGAAGTAGCATTGAATGCTTTGATGTAGGAGATAATTTTCTGAACAGAACACTAAATGGCTTAGCCTTTAAGATCAACAATTGATAAATGGAACCTCATGAACCTGAAAAGTTTCTGTAAGGCAAAGGATGTTGTCAATAGGGCAAAACCACAGCCTACAGATTGGCAAACAAATAAACAACAACAATAAAGCTGCACTGACCCTACACATCTGACAGAGGGCAGGTATCTAAAATTATAAAGATTTCAAGAAGTTAGACTCCAACAAACCAAACAATCCAATTAAAATGTGCAGTACAGAGCTAGACAGAGAACTCTCAACAGAGGAATCTCTAATGGCAGAGATGTACTTAACAAAATCTTCAGTGTCCTTAATCATCAAGGAAATGCATATCAAAAATCACCTTAATCATATTAGTTGTAGCAATGAATAATAACCCAGGAAATTCTTAAGAATCCGAAGTCATAGATCATGTTAAGAGTTAAAACAAGAAACCTGGTGCCATCCGCAATCTGACCACTGCTTCCTGATCAGTGCTTTTCAGGGCACAGATTAACACAAAAACACTGCAGTGTGCAGTCTGGCATCTATCATCTTGCAAAAAACAGCTACCCAGAAATGTTCTGAAACTTTTGAAAATCAGAATGTCTGAGAAATGCAATAGATGCTTTAATAAGTTGAAATTTTGCCTCCTATTACATAACATGCTAAGTTCAATAGGAATCTATAAAGCATAAAAAGCACATGAGATAGTTGCCTAAGGTAGATAAAAGCAAAACAAATATCTAGGAAATAAATAAATAAATGAGAAGCTTCCCTTAGGAACTCCCTTATTGAAATTTTAAGAGTTTTAAGGGAGTTTTATGCTGTGGACTTGGTGGTATGTTATTAAGGTGGGGGTAAGGGTGGCAAAGCTTTAATCTCAACTTTAAGATTCATTTTTTTTTTTTTGCTTTTTTTAATCCTTTTTTTCTTCTTGTTTCCAGTCATCACTATCTACCTGCCTTCTATCATCTCCTTCCCTCCTTGTTATTTACATTCTTCAGCGTTTTTCATCTTTTTTTAGAGGTGGCATCTTTTGAAGTGTGCCTTTTATCTCTGTGGCTAACAAGAGGCACTATTAATAATAGGGGTGCTGAGGTAATAGAGAGCATGTCACTTAGAACAAGAATAAGGATTCTTTAATGTAGCTCTAGTTAGATTGCTTCTTTCTCACAATATTTCTTATATCATTTCAGTAATCATTAAATATTAGGTATGGAAGACAACCAGTGAAATTTAGAGTTCTTTAATGATGAAGATATTTTTAGGAACAAACTTCGATGTGATCACTTTATTAATGGTCTAGTCCCCTTCTTAAGTTTTCTTCATAATTATCCTGAATAATTAATTTGAAAAATATTCTGGAAAATACTGTTTGTAGAACTTTTTAAGACTTGAAAAAAAGGCATGCATCCTGTGTCTATGGGTGATGTGATCCTATTCTTCTGTTCACAAGTTTTATCCTTAGACTCATCCATAAAGGAAGCCTAGCATCTGTGCCTGGAGGAAGAAGCATATGAATATGTAAACAATACTTTAATGTGATGAGGTTTTTCTACTTTAATCCAAATTTGATAGGTAATGTTATCCCACATAACATCACAGCTCAGAATTAGATGATTATATTTTGTTAACTATTTCTAAATTCTATTTGTGACTGTGTGATTTGCTGATAAAATATGTAAAGACTGAGACATGGAATGCAAGTGATTTTTTTTCACTTAAAGAAAACTAATCCCTTTCCTCATAAATTAGTTGATTTTTCTCATTTCTGTGATCAAATACATACCAATAAGCAATTGAAGGGAAGACTGATTTCTTTTGGCTCATAGTTTGAGGAAAAATCTATCTTGATGAAGAATGCTGGTCATGGAAGAGGCTCGAAGCAGGAAGTCTGGAAGGAGGCTGCATGCATCCCTAGAGAGTCACTTTCTCAAGCAGGTCCCATCTGCTGTACTCTGTATAACCTCCCAAAGTCCTGCCACGAGACAAATATACCACAAGCTGGTTAAATGCAAAAAAAAAA
>NW_022196903.1:12006019-12027448 GCF_008632895.1 Mastomys coucha
CCACTCCCTGGGGGCCTCCATTTTCTTGAGGGTTAGGTGTATCTTCTCTGACTGAACCCAGACCCAGCAATCCTCTGGATGTGTTGGGAGCCTCATATCAGCTGGGGTTTCTTGCCTGGTTGGTGGTTCAGTGTCTGAGAGATCTCAGGAGTCCAGGTTAATTGAGAATGCTGGTTTTCCTACAGGGTTGTCCTCCTCTTCAGCTTCTTCCAGCTTTTCCCTAATTCAACCACAGGGGTCAGCAGTTTCTGTCCTGTGGTTGGGTGTAAATTTGTGGCATAGCTTCTTATATTTTACTTTTTTCTCATACAGCAATTAATCTACTGAGAATATGCTTAAGATTTATCCATATTTAACAGTGAAATAAACCCAGCACAGTCTGATTCATTCATACTGAAAAAGCAAACACTAGTTTTGAAGACATTATACTCCCAAGAAAACACCTTGGCTTCTGTATGCTGTGTTAGCACTTATAATCTCTCTCATCAAGACAGGTTAAAATTTATTAAAATTTATTAAAAGCAGGTCACTGAAAATGTTGCCTTAGTAAAGAAAATCACAACGAACATTCAAATGTACCTAAAAAGAAAGAAGGCAGGGACTTTCGTCTAGAAAACAAGATGAGGAATTGTGAAAGTGAGTATTAAGAAGGCTGCTTTGAATCACACTGGTAACTTAAGAATGAGGAAAAGTATGGTACGTATCTACACATGGACACTCACTCAAAATGTCAATGAAACCTGTCAGTCTACATCTTCAAATTCATATGGGAAGAAAGTTAATGACTACCAGCATCCAGGGCTGGCCAAGGTCGTTACACACTCAGTAGGTCAATGCTATGCATGCCTTTGGTTATGTATTAGAACATCCAATAAAGCCAGTTACTATGTTTGAAATTTTCACATAAGTGGACTCTTTCCTTCCCCATACAAACAACGTTAGTGAGTATCTGCAGAGCTTAAATGTTCTATGCATTTAAAATATCTATGAATGACATAAAACATCATTCATAGGTGAAAACATTAAGCATTCTAGATATTATGATATCTCTCTTTGCTATAACTTGGCAAGCATCAGAGTTTATTAAATGACCCACTGGAGGACTATTTTCATCTAGTTTTATAGATTCTAATAATATAGTTTGCTATGATGGACACATCTCTAATACTTATCTATCTGTAAAAGTCAAGATTTATACATCCAGCAACATATTTAAAATCTCATTTGCATATCTAGTACTAGTTTTAAGTTAGCATGCCAAAACTAAAAGTTTGAATATTTTAGGCCTCTCTCTGTCACACTTAATATAGACATGCCCATGCACATAGGTCTGCAATACCTATACTCTTGCTCTTTTAGTTAAGAAGTCATAGTGAGTTAAACATGTACAATACCTCATAGTCCCCTTTCCCTGAGAAAGATCAGCAGAATGCTACCATTTCATAGTATTTCAACTACTAGGTGTTTCAAATTCATCATTATAGCTTTTCCCCCAACTGGTTATATTCCTAATGTTATCTTCAAGGTTGTTGTCACAAAATATGATGACCCTTTAAAAAAATAACTCAGTTCTCTTATTTCTCAGCACATGTTTTCTAGAGAGTTACATTTGTGTTGTCCCCTACCTGATATCAACCCAAACAAGCAAACCCTAACCTTTCTTTCCTTTTTATCACTGTTTTCCTCAATATTCAGCATTATTTAACAACATATACATTTGCTCTGTTTTTATTCAGTATTTCCTGTCTACTCTTATTATAATCTAAGCACCACAATGATAATTTGTTTCCTTCATACTTTATTTGAAATACATAGAAGCTACTCAATAAATATTTTTGAGTGATTATATAACAGCAAGTCATTGACCAAAAAAAATTAAAAGAAATTATGATAAAGAACTATTTGGTGTACAATGGAAGGATGCATATTCCCCCTCCCCAAAATAAAACCTATTAGTGGTACCTTTGACTAGAACCCTGCTTAGAAATAAGATCTTCATAAGTGTATATTAATTAGAGGAAGTTTTTAATCAGTACCTAAGAATAAGTTTTCAGATATAAGGGCACGAGCCAGTCACCCATGGATTAATGTTGGACCTTATCTAAACACATACCAAGAGGAAACTGTCATTTAAAGGAAATAGAGGTTGAGTTAATGTGACAACTAACTAAGGAACACCTATGAATGTCTACACCTCTGGAATGTACAAAAAAAAAAACCCAACAAAACAAAACAAAACAAAACAAAACAAAAAACCAAAAAGGATCCTTCCCACAGTTCTACATCTTCATCTGAAGCCTGCTAGCAGAGTACTAAGAGTGAGCATAGTCAAGTTAATATTCCTAATTTCAGACTTGAAACATCTATAACATATATAAGACAATTTTTGTTTTTTCCAAAACACTCTTTTTGAAAACTAGTTATGGTGATCCCAGGGAATAAAAATATAAATGTTTTAACTGCTTTATAATGTATAAGATATTGAATATTCAATAGTATTTTAAAATTGGAGATTTTGCATATATTGAAGGTTGGTTTTTGTTTTTGTTTGTCTGTTTATAATCATAGTTACCATTCTCGATGAACAAGAGTGGTATTAGACTTAGAAGGCCTGTTAAATTCATAAAATAGAAAAATTACCCTCAATGTCTAATACGGAAGATAAGGATCCTTATTCCAGAATGTTTAAGACTGGTAGAGTAGATAATCATGTTTCCTACAATCTCCTACCAGATGTTGAATCTCTCTACACACATAACACTATATGTGTACACACACACACACACACACACACACACACACACACACACACACAAAGTTCTAGTAGGTTTGGGCCATTTCAGTGCAGGAAAAAAATCAGCTGTAAATTTCTCTTTTTTCCCATTATTATTTATTCACTTTACATCTTGATCACAGACCTCTTTCTCCTCCCAGGCTTGTCCTCATAAATCTTTCCCCCTTACGCCCCCTTCACCTCTGAGACAGAGGAGATCCCCCCTGGGTACCAAGCTACCCTGGCACCTCAAGTCACTGCAGGATAAGGTACATGTTCTCCCATTGAAGCCAGACAAGACAGCCCAGTTAGGGGATCAGGATCCACAGGGAGGCAACAGAGTCAGGGTAAGACCCTGCTCCAGTTGTTGGGGGACCCACATGAAAACCAACCTGCACATCTGCTATATATGTAGTGTTTTAAGTGGAGCCCTTGTATGCTCTTAGGTTGGTAGTTGGTGTCTGAGAACCTGCAAGGGTCCAGTTAGTTGACTCTGTTGTTAAGATGGGTCTGGTGCTGTTTGTATTTTGATGCTAATTCCGCTCTCTGGGGAGGGGTTGTAGACAAGGAGTGAGTCATGTACTCAGGTGACTTCTTGTGAACCAATCCCCTAATGAATAAAGGAGCCAACCACTGGGCAAGTAGAGCGGATTTCCAGGTTGGACAGCGGAAGAGGGGAAGGAGAGACTTTTAGAACAGGGATAGCTTAAGGGCGAGATATAGCTGCTAGAGTTTCCCAGTATCGTGGCCGATCCTCCAGGATTTGACACTGGAGGAATAAAATTTAATAAGGCTTACAAGATTAGGTTATAGCTGTTGTACCCAGAGATTGAGTTACCATTGTTTCTGAATTAAGTTTGTGTGGTGTTTCTCTTCTCACAAGAAAGGGACCGCAGCAAATAGTGAGTGTGCCTGATGTACACCACAAAGGCCATGGGGACTTTGAAACATGGGGCTGACACGGTAGCAACTCTCCAGTGGGAACCTAACAAGCTTGCTGGAGAGATTTTGGAGTTCTGAGTCAGAGTTTCCACCCACAAGATAATATCAGGTTGGACATTGCCTGCCAGTGCATGGCCCCGGCCAGCCCCATGCATCAGAGAATTGTTGGCAGTAGCACAGGAAACCTGCTGGTCACCAAGAGTTTTGTGTCTACCGAGTTGCTGGGTGTTGTGGAGGCTGACTGTAGGGTAGAAAGTCATTGTGTGGGGCAATGATCCACCTAGAGGACTCAGATGCTCCAGCCCAGAGCGACCACTGAGTTGAGATCACCTGGCTGGAGACATGCAGTAGTGCGGGTCCCTATCCTCTCCAGGTTCCTCAATCCTTCCCCCCGACTCTTCTACAAGACTTCCTGAGTTTCTTCTAATGTTTGGTTGTAAATCTCTGTATCTGTTATGCTCTGCTGCTGGGTAGAGGCTCTCAGATGACAGTTGTGCTGTCTATAAGCATAACAGAATATCATCAATAGTGTTAGGGATTGGTTCTTGCCCGGGGGGGGGGGGTTGGATCTCAAGTTTGCCATTCCTTCAGTCTCTGCTCCATCTTTGACCTTGCACTTTTTTCAGGCAGGACAAATTTTGGATCAAAGATTTTGTGAATGGGTTAGTGAATTTATCCCTCCACTGGGCCTGATTACAGGAAGTGGTCACTTCAAGTTCCATAACCCTTACTGCTAGGAGTCTCAGGTAAGGTCATCCGCATAGACTCTTTGGCCTCCTGCATGTGGTAGAGATCCTCAATTCCCCTGCTGATTTCCTTTTCCTCCCTTGGTCCCTGCCCCTTTCTTCCTGCCTTCCCTACATCTGATCCCTGCCAACACCAAGCCTTCCCCTTCTTATCCTCTCTTCAACCCAGTTCCCTCCCTCCCTTCACCTCTGATTTTTATTTCTCCTTCTGAGTGATATTCAAGCATCCTTCCTTGGGTTTTCCTTGATATTTAGCTTCTTTGGGTGTATAGAAGGCATACTTTATGGCTAATATCTACTTTTAAAGGAGTGCATACCATGTATGCTCTTTTGAGTTTTGGTTACCTCACTCAGGACACTTTGTAGTTCAATCCATTTGTCTGCAAAATTTATGATGTCTTCCTTTTAAATAGCCAAGTATTTAGAGATGAGTGAATTGTGTCTTTGTGAGTTGATTTCAGAACTTTATATTTTCCTTTGACATACATTGTTAAGATAATGTTCAAATTTAAATATATATACATGTATTTATATATAAATTAATATTAAATATATATAAATATTTATATATATTTAAATTAATATGTATAATGGCAGAAATGTATATATATGCAACAATTATGATGACAATCAATTTTAATGTAAACCTAGGCATGTTTATTAAAGCAAAGAGTACAGGATTGCTATTTAGAATTTATTTGAAAAATAAGTCACTTTTTTTCTTTTCTATACCAGAAAATTTTATTCCTTTTATTGAAAATAGATTTTTTTCCTCACATAAGATATTGATTATGGGTTCTATCTCACTCATCCTCTCCATGTCTATTCATATCCTCTCCCTTCCAGATTCACCCTCTTTCTGCCTCTCATTAGAAACCAACAGGCTTCTAAGAGCTAATAATAAAATAAAATGAGATAAAATAAAATATAATGTAATAGAACTTGTCTCCTGTACTAATACATTTAAGGCTATTCCCCACTTTCTCTTCTATTAGATTTAGTGGGTTCCATTGTATGTTGAGGTTTTAATCCACTTGTATTTCAATTTTGTTCAGGGTGATGAATATGGACCTATTTGCATTCATCTATATGAAGCTATCCAGTTAGACCAGCAGAATTTGCTGAAGATGATTTTTTTCCATTGTATGGTTTTAGGTATGTGAGATTATTTCTGTATCTTTTATTCTATTCCACTGATTAACATGTCTGTTTTTAAGCCAATACCATGCGATATTTATTACTATTACTCTGTAGTACTGCTTGAAATCAGTGATGTTGATACTTTCAGAAGTTCTTTTATTGTACAGGACTGTTTTAGCTATCCTGGTTTTTTCTTTTTTCTTTCTTTTTTTTTTTTTTAATTTTCCTTATGAGGTTGAGATGTTCTCTGAAGTCTGTAAAGAGTTGTGTTAAAATTTTTATGAGAATTGTATTAAATCTGTAGATTGCTTTTGGTAAGATGGCCAATTTTACTATGCTAATCCTAATGATCCATGAGTATGAGAGATCTTTCCATCTTCTGACATCTTCTTCAATTTCTTTCTTCAAAGATGTACTGGCTGGTTTTGTGTGTCAACTTGACACAGGCTGGAGTTATCACAGAAAAGGGAGCTTCAGTTGGGGAAGTGCCTCCATGAGACCCAGCTGTGGGGCTTCTTCACAATTAGTGATCAAGTGGGAAGGGCCCCTTGTGGGTGGTGCTATACCTGGGCTGGTAGTCTTGGGTTCTATAAGAGAGCAGGCTGAGCAAGACAGGGGAAGCAAGCCAGTAAGGAACTTCCCTCCATGGCCTCTGTGTCAACACCTGCTTCCTGACCTGCTTGAGTTCCAATCCTGACTTCCTATGAAGATGAACAACAGGGAGGAAGTGTAAGCTGAATAAACCCTTACCTTCCCAACTTGCTTCTTGGTTATGATGTTTGTGCAGGAATAGAAACCCTCACAAAGACAAGAGACTTTAAAGTTCTTGTCATGTAGGTTTTTTACTTGATTTGTTAAAGTTACACCAAGATTTTTTTTTTTATTTTTATAATTTGTGGCTATTGTGAAGGGTGTTGTTTCCCTGATTTCTTGCTCAGCCCATTTATCGTCAATATAAAGGTGGGCTAAGGATTTTTTTTTTTTGAGTTAATTTTGTAACCAGCCACTTTGCTGAAGGTGTTTATCAGCTGTAGTTTTCTGGTAGAATTTTTGGATTTGCTTTTGTATACTATTAATCATCTGTGAATAGTAATAATTTGACTTCTTCTTTTCCAGTGAGTATCCCCTTAATCTCCTTTAGTTGTCTTATTGCTCTGGCAGAACTTCAAGTACTTATGCTGAGTAGATATGGAGAGAGTGAGCAGCCTTGTCCCCAATTTTAGTGGAATAGCTTTAATTTTTTCTCCATTTGGTATTAGCTATTTGCATGCTATATATTGCCTATATTGTATTTAGGTATAAAGATATCTTTGATATCTCTAAGACTTTTAACATGAAGACATGTATTTTTGTCAAAGGCTTTTTCAGCATCTAATGAGAACATCATGTTTTGTTTTTGTTTACCAGTTTCTTTATATTGTTGAGTACATTGATGGATTTTTCCTATATCGAAACATACCCTCCTCCCTGGGATAAAACCTATTTGATCATGCTGGGTGATGTTTATGATGTGCTCTTAGATTCACTTTATGAGTATTTTATTGAGTAGTTTTACATCAATGTTGATAAGGGAAATTGGTCTGGAATTCTCTTTCTTTGTTGGGTCTTTGTGTAGTTTAGTTATCAGGGAGACTGTAGCCTAATAGAATGAGTTGAACAATATTCCTTCTGTTTCTATTTTGTGAAATAGTTTGAGAACTATTGATATTAGCTCTTCTTTAGAAGTCTGGTATATTTCTGCACTAAAACGATTTGTCACAGGCCTTTATTTGTTTGGAATTTTTGTTTGTTTGTTTTCTTGTTGATTTTTAATGATTGCTTCTACACACTTGGGGGTTATATGCCTGTTTAGATTGTTTGCATGATCTTGATTTAATTTTAGTATATGGACTCTATCAAGAAAATCATTCATTTCATTAATATTTTTCAATTTTGTAGAGTATAGGCCTTTGAAGTAAGACCTAATGATTCTTTGGATTTCTTCAGTGTCTGTTGTTATGGCCACATTTTTATTTCTGATTTAGTTTATTTGGATATTGCCTCTCTGCCTTTTAGTTAGTTTGCCTAAGGGTTTATCTATGCTGTTGATTTTTTCAAAGAACTAGCCCTTGGTTTTGGTAGTTCTTTGAATAGTTCTCTTTGTTTCTTAAATTGATTTCAGCCCCGAGTTTTGATTAGATTATTTCCTACCATCTCTCCTCTTAGATGTTTTTTCTATGTTTGTTTGTTTGTTTGTGTTTGTTTTGTTTTTGTTCTAGAGCTTTCCTATGTCTTGTTAAGTTATTAATATGAGATATCTCCAGTTTCTTTACGAAGGCACTTAGTGCTATGGACTTTTCTCTTAGCACTGCTTTCATTGTGTTCCATAATTCTGGTTATGTTTTGCTTTCATTTTCATTGAATTCTAGAAAGTCTTTAATTTCTTCTTTGTTAGGTTTCCATGAGCTTGAAGGCTTTCTGTTTCTGTAGTTGTTGAAGTTCAGCTTTAATCTGTGGTGGTCTGATAAGATGCAAGGCATTGTATCTATCTTCTTGTATTTTTTAAGGCTTGCTTTGTGACTGACTATATAGTCAATTTTGGAGAAGGTTCCATGAGATGTTGAGAAGAAAGTACATTCCTTTTTGTTTGGCAGAAATGTTCTGTAGATTTACGGCATAGCTGAAGTTTCTGTCATCATTCCCACCTATGTAGACTTATCTTCCCAGAGAAAGGTATCTAAGTGCAATCTCAGGGCAGATCACTGCTCATCATGTATAGGTTTCTCAAGCATAAGCTACTCAGTAAATAAGACCTGATTGTCTTGATTTTATATACATGAGAAGCAATAAAGAAATCACAAAGGGAGATAACCCTGGAGTTAGAAAACCTAAGAAAGAGATCAGGAGTCATAGATGGAAGCATCACAAGCAGAATACAAGCCACAGAAGAGAGAATCTCAGGGGCAGAAGATACCATAGAAAATGTTGACACAACAGCCAAAATAACAATCACTTTTCCTCAATATCTCTTAACACAAAAATTAATATTACCAACATATCTCAATCAATTGAAATTCAAAATACGAAGTATTAGAAATTTGTTGGCTGTCATCCAGTGGTTCCTCTAACTTGGTAATTGGAGAAATAGGTCCAATATTGTACAATCCATATACACTTTCTGCTTGTTTGTGACAGTGTCTTGCTGTGTACCACATAATGGTCTTGAAATCATGCTTCTCCTATCTCAGCCTCTCTATTAGTAGGATTGTTTATTTGATGTTCTTACACTATACTATCATTTTCAGAACAGCTTACATATTCCAAAATCATTTGTTCAGCCAAAAGAAACATAGACAATTAATTTGGGAGGTGGCTTTGTAAGAGGACAACAAAGAGTGAGACTGAATGTTTTGCTTGATATTTATATTTATTTATATATTTATAAATAATTATATAATATAAATAATTATAAACATTTATTGATTATAAATAATTATATAAATAACCATATTTATATAAATATATAATATAATTATAATTATTTATATAATTTATTATTATTTATAATTATTATATCAATTTTGAAGAAGAGGAACTTATAAGTTACTCTTTCTCTGAGATGAATGCTTTTCAAAATCATCACAGCCAATGAACCAGATTCTGACCCTCATCTAATGTCTGTGCCACCCTCCAAGCAGAACCATTGTTCATTGAAACAGTTAATGAATGACTTCATGGATAGACCATCTTAATACACATGCCATTTCTTAAATGAATGTAACCTGTTTCCTGTGGGCTGAGAATGATGACAATCACATAAGTCAAATAGCTTTGATCATAGCAGGAAATATGTATCCAAATAACCATGCCTATAATTCATTCTTTGGCATAGCAGAACTATCAGCTCTCAGCTTAGCTACAGTGGAGGTAAAATCCTTTGGTGATACGAGGGACATTGAAGTACAGTGAACTCCAGTGTCTAAAAATTGTTCTTATTTTGGGTTTATAAGAGCCAAGATTTTAAAGCCCTACTAAAAACAAAACAACTATCCAACTAAACAAAAAGACTTTATCTATTTATGTTCATTTAATAACATGTCTACCATTTTATGATAGGTATAAAAATATATGTTGTGTGGATTATAATAAAAAAATAGACATTAAAGAAGAGCCTGATGTTCTTTCGTACATGTGAGTTAAACTTGTCCAGTACATGACATTGAAGGAATCATATACCTCTGAATATACTGTAGAAAGGGGATTAGACAGGGAGTTGGATCTAAGAATCTTCTAGATATACAAGAGAAACTACACTCATGATACCTCAAAAATATAGCTGTCAGCTGGGCGGTGGTGGCACATGCCTTTAATCCCAGCACTTGGGACGCAGAGGCAGGTGAATTTCTGAGTTCGAGGACAGCCTGGTCTACAGAGTAAGTTCCAGGACAGCCAGGGCTATAAGAGAAACCCTATCTTGAAAAACCAAAAAAAAAGAAAAAAAGAAAGAAAAAAAATAGCTGTCTAAGCAAGACATGAACAATGACAACATCAAGAGTCACAGTAGATATGTTAGAGGTAGAAACCCCACTGCTAGACAAACAATGACAAACAACTAGTGACTACTGAGGGAGGAAAAACTATCTTCACCAGGGAAGAGTGCACTAATTGGCTATCCAATACTAAATGGTCATCCCTGAAATAATATTCATATTATCTAACAATAACAATCAAATAATACAAGGCATGAATTTGAGAGGGGGGAACTTCAGAGTGGTTGCAAGGAGGAAAGGGAAGAAGGAATTAAATAATTATTATGCAATTATGTCATTAATATCACATTTTAATTAAAAATTTTAAAATAAAATTCCAGATACACACTATACAAGAAGTTGAGTTATGGGCTATACTGATGACTCATTGCATCTATACTAACAGATTTCTATAGGCCTCCCCATGTTTAATATACCTACTTTCTTCTACATGGTGATGAAATCCTGCATATATGGTAGAACACTCCTATATGAAGATGCTTATGACATTTGTTTATATGTTCCAACACATGTAAATAACAAATGGCTTCTTCCCAGGTTTTATTTTATTTAGTAAAACAGCATAATCTGAAAATATAATGGAATACTTACTTCTTAATCTGAATGGAAGACAAAGTCATTTATCTCCAATTCTAAACAAAACTAAAGTGTACAAATGTCTGAATAAAATATAAACACTCTATAAGTGTCCCCGTTGTGTCCCTGTTGCTTCATATGTTGAAAATATTCTTAAGTACAAACAGAAAATAAAAATATGTATATGTAGTTCATAGTTAAATTTAAATGATTAAAATATACTTTTTTTTTTAATCAAACAATTTTCAATATTCATTAGATTGACCAGAATAACAGTTTGGGAGGGAAGGATGATGGGGTGTGTTTTAGCAAGAGAAGAACAGCAAAACTGACTAAGAGATCAAACACTGGTGCGTGAATTCAGGCAAAAAGGACACCTTAGGTGAATGTCATGCTGATGCCCTAAGGGATTCAGAGGCTGCAACCCAGCTAAATACAACATCTTGTGAGAGGTGAGAGTAGGAAAGCATGCTATTATATCTCACAGGAAACATTCTGATTCTGGTGTCTCATTCCCATGACAAAGGTGGCAACCACAATAGAGAATAGCACAGCATGGATCCCTTCTCCTGACAAAGACAGGGGGAAGAATGGAAAATAATGCAAAGTTAGTACCTTCTTGTTCAAATGTATTGTAATCTCTTGCAGCAAGGATGTAAGACATTTAGTCCTGACACAGTGAGACTGTGATCTAATAATTGCTCAAGCTCCAAGCTGTGGGGCATTTCAAGGTTTGCTATACAAATCTGAGGGTATATTATCATTCACAAGTATTTTAACTTATCTTAAAAAATTTTTTTGAAGGTGAAAAAATAATTGTTATATGATGTAGAACATAGCATAATATCATAGCCTATGTAGTACCTGGGTCAGCAAAATTTGCAAATGTGGTGAGTTTCAAATATTTCCAAAATATAATAACATATGTTGGACAAGGCATATAAAACATATTGCAGATGCCAGAACTAGTATGAGTTGATGGAGCTGGTATGTATAGTATGGGTATAGTATATATAGATTGACAGTATATGTGTATATGGATTGTATATCATAATAAAAGATAAGCTAGATTATAATAATTTAATAAACTAACAAGTCAATCAACAAATTAATTAATAAATTAGTTGACGAAAGGCAGAAGAAAATCTACTATTGTGTGCAATTATACCATTTTTCCAAGGGGCATAGCCCCAAATGTAAAACGAACTGGAGGGATTTGAGTATTTTTTTAAGTTAAAATCCATGAACAAATGTTATCGGTGTATTAATTTAATTTTCAGTGTTAGTCTGACTATGCCAAGCTGTAATTAGGGACATCATAAATACAATGATCCAAGACTCCTTACAGTCTTGGGAAGATGATTTTTCAAGCTTACTTCCAAAATAGCATCTCCCTGACTACATTTTGAACTTCTTAAACAGCATTCTGTAATGTTCTTACACCGACATGATAGGGGTTTTACATACATAAATACATTTTACTTGTATGCCACACATTTATGAGGATTACGGTGGGATCCTCCAAGTCCATGACAGGATAGAGAGAATAATGGAGATGGCATAGGTGCCATGATGAGAGACAAGGAAATCCTCAGGGCTCAAGAACAAACTCTTTCGCATTCATAGCAATGCAGTCACTCACCCATGAAGACTGTCCTCTGGCCCCCATATTGTCCTTAGTTCTCATATTCAAACCTTGGTGCACCTGCACCCATATTCTCTCTCTCTCTCTCTCTCTCTCTCTCTCTCTTTCTCTCACTCACTCACACACACACACACACACACACACACACACGGACACACACGGACACATACATATCATAAACACACACACAAGCCAATGTAGACAAAATAGTAACACTTCATTTCAAAAATGAAAAATGAGAAAAGTCAGTAAGAGTGAACCTATCACTTTAAAAGGAGGTGTCTGCATTGTAAGACAGTGCTGTGCCAATTACATTAAGAAACTCTAATCTATTTCTTTCACAGTAAAATGATCTAATGACCATGTCTAACATATTCACATACAAAATATGAGATATAAGACATGATTTACTAGAAGCAGGGCAGTGGTTGCACATGCCTTTAATCCCAGCACTTGGGAGACAGAGGTAGGCGGATTTCTGAGTTCGAGGCCAGCCTGGTCTACAGAGTGAGTTCTAGGACAGCCAGGGCTATACAGAGAAACTCTGTCTTGAAAAACCAAAAAAAAGGACATGATTTCCTGAAGGAGTCACCAACAAACTGGGATTCTGAACCTTGTATTTACCCTTTGCTTGAAATGGCTCAGTGCTACTTGTGTTCAACTTGCTCTGAGTAGGAAATCAAATATTTAGGCATCTGATCTGTAAAGCCTATTACATAAACATTATAAAGAATTCATCATAAAAAAAAAAACAGCTAAATGGTCCAGAATTGAGATTAAATTTTGAGACTTCTAGCCAGGCGGTGGTGGCGTATGCCTTTAACCCCAGCGCTTGGGAGGCAGAGGCAGGTGGATTTCTGTGTTTGAGGCCAACCTGGTCTACAGAGTGAGTTCCAGGACAGCCAGGGCTACATGGAGAAACCCTGTCTCAAAAAAAAAATTTTTTTGAGACTACTTCTTTAAAACCAACATGCTTCCTTGAGCACTCTACAGGGGCTCCAGCTGAAATGGAATCCATATTGAAGAGGAAGCAATCCAAAGTCCCTTAGGATGCTCAATGTTCAGAAGAGAGGATATGAGTGAGACTGGGGATCTGAATTACTATGCTTATAGCTATCATGTTGCATGAGAAACATTAAGAAACATATTGAAACATTAAGTTAAATATGTGTGGTCAGAATTATAAGCTATTGGATGTTGGTTTGAAATAAACCTGTATATGCCTAGAAAAAAAATTGTGAGCAATAGAAGCAATAATTAACATTTGCATTTTATTTTAGTGCAAGGGAATTGGACTTGTAGTAATTGCACATGCTGTGCACCTGCTTTTTCACCTACTACATCCATAAGCCCAATGAGGAGACGCTGACTTTGTACTACGGATGATCCCAGGGTCCATGCATATAATAAACACGTCTTTCTAAGCCCAGGGTCCATGCATATAATAAACACGTCTTTCTAAGCCTGTACCAATTCTTGAAAAATGACATGGAAACTTTATTTATTTATAAGCTTTTGGCTTTATAGTTAGGAATTGTTTCCCATAAGCTGTAACTCAGTTATCCCATTTTTAGTAATCTAAATTTTGCCACAAGCCTTGTTAGTTACCCCTCCTTCCTTCCAAGCCTGTGTCTTCCTCCACATCTGGCTGGCAAAATCTTCCCTGCCTGACTCTCCTTCCCAGAGCTCCTCTCTCTCTCTCTCTCTCTCTCTCTCTCTCTCTCTCTCTCTCTCTCTCTCTGTCTCTCTCTCTCTATCTCTCTCTGTCTGTCTGTCTCTCTCTGTCTCTCTCTCTGTCTCTCTCTCTATGTCTCTCTCTCTGTCTCTCTCCTGCCCCTGACATTGGAAGTCTCACCTTAGTATTCTGCCTATTTTTTTAAAAAGATTTATTATTTATTGTATGTAAGTACACTGTACCTCTCTGCAGCCCCTTTTCCTTTCGCTCTGACCCTGCTCGCTCGCTGTAGCTGTCTTCAGACACCCCAAAATTAGGGATCAGATCCCATTATGGGTGGTTGTGAGCCATCATGTGGTTGGTGGGATTTGAACTCATGTCCTTCGGAAGAGCAGTTGGCATTCTTAACCACTGAGCCATCTCTCCAGCCCTGTGTTATGGACCGTTCAGTTTTATGTTAAGAGCCTCAAGCCTGGCAAAAGCTTGTTCATGTGATGAGTATATGTGATTCTGCTTAAAAATGAGACCATTTTTTTAGAAATCTTTGGAATGACTCTTACAAAACAAAGACATCTTCCAAGCTTGTTTCAAATAGTGGCAATATCACTGCAACATACAAGTACAACTCAGTTGAAAATTACTGATTGCGATTGCTATGAATAAGCTTTCTCAAGGGAATTGCTGTGAAGAATATAATTAATTTAGTGGTATTATTTCTAGCTTTTTCTTTTACATATTTCCTGCTTCAGCATTTAACGTTATTTATACAGGTACCTTTTGATCCATAGAAATTGCATGAATATCTGTCATAAAATAATTGTCATAATGTATTGATAAATTTACTCTTTCCATATTTCATATATTCAAGTATATCAACACATTTATATAATTGTAGAATTATACACAGTTACCTACAAGGTGGGACAGATGATTTAAGATGACATTTTTCTTTCTATTCTGTCCAATTTGTGTGATATTTTATTTAATAGTATTTTTAAAAGAAATATATTATTTGATAAAATTATTACTCAACTGAATTCCATCAAAATGTCATCTTTTATGTGCTTAAAAGGCTTCTTATCTTCTATTATTAAGTGATAAAAGATTATAATTTGACAAAAATGGATACTAAAATGATTTTTTAATTATTTTTATTTAATTTTTTTCATATAATATATTTGGATCACATCTTTCTCCCCATTACAAACTCTTACCAGATCTTCCATACGTCTTTACTCACCCACTCACTTTCATATTTTCTCTCTCTCAAAACAAAAAACAAAATAAAACTACTCCCTTAAAAAAACAAAAATCAAAATATATTAAAAACAAAGAGCCCACACACAAAACCATGGAATCGGTTGGCCAACCTCTTTTGGGCATGGAGGTTGTGATGGAGTGGGGTTAATATGCCTAGTGATTTTAACCTGAAGAAAACTTATATTCCTTTCCCAAACAAGTATCAATTGCAAATAACTTCTTGACTACATGTGGAACTTTATGTCCCCTTGTCAGTCTCCTTGCTTGAATTGTATCTACTTTGAACATGGGTAGCTCTTGTGCTTGCTGCCATAGGTTCTAAACTCACATGCATACGAGTCTTATTGTGTCTTGGTGACATTTTTTTTCCCTTGTGGAAAACATTGGGCTCCTAGGATGTTTTTGCCTCCTCTTCTGCATAGATCCCTGAAACTTGATCGTAGGGGTTTCTAATCTACTTGCAAGACATATTGGTACAATAGTGGTATAAATGTTATTGGAGCAAGCAACAATCTTTTGTTTGGATTTAAATCCTTGTCCATGATACAGAATGCATACTTGACATTGCTAAAGTAGTCAAGAACTTTAGACTAGAGTAGACAGTTCATGAACAATAAATAGGACAAAACTTACTGTTATGCAGCTAAAGCAATGTGACAATACAGTGAATCCTAGTGACATATGGATATATGAATATATATTTATATATACATATATGTATACATATACATGTATATTAGTACTCAAACCTCCTCAGAGAATATTCTTCATGCAGTAGATGATAATTAACACAGAGAACATAACTAGATAACATACAGACAGGAATAGGCTTTGTTGCACTCAGCCTTAAACAGAATGCATTTATAAAAAAAAGATTTTAATATATATAAATCATCATGAATATTTCTTATGTTCACATGAAATTACATACATGCATACATATTAAAAACTAATTGTTGTCTATGAATTGTACCTTGAGTATTTCGAGCTTTTGGGCTAATACCCACTTATCAATGAGTGAATACCATGTGTGTTCTTTTGTGACTGGGTTACCTCACTCAGGATGATATCTTCTAGTTCCATCCATTTACCTAAGAATTTCATAAAGCCATGGTTTTTGATAGCTGAGTAGTACTCCATTGTATAAATGAACCACATTTTCTGTATTCATTCCTCTGTTAAAGAACATCTGGGTTCTTTCCAGCTTCTGGCTATTATAAATAAGGCTGTACCCGGCACTAACCCACCAACCAAAGAGTACACATGGAGGGATCAATGGCTCCAGCTGCATATGTAGCAGAGGATGGCCTTTTCAGATATAATTGAGAAGAGAGGCCCTTGGTCCTTTAAAGGATAGATGCCCCAGTGTAAGGGAACATCAGGCTGGGGAAGTGGGAGTAGATTGGTGGGTGGGTAGGGAAACACCCTCATAGAAGCAGTGGTAGGGAGATGGGATAGAAGGCTTTTGGAGTTGAAACTAGGAAAGGGGATTACACTTGAAATATAAATAAAGAAAATATCTAATAAAAATTTAAAAAATAAATGGTTTTGGTTTCTTGTAGATGTATACCATTGTTTATAGAGTTTCACTTTAGTTTACTTTACCAAGACAAGAATGCTAGAACTTCAAATTCTCCAACATACTTTTATACCACTTTGTATATAATTCCATTCTTAAATACGTATTTTCTTTGAACTCTGTGTATGTGTATTTCTGTGAATGTTTCTGAGCTTGCATGTGTGTATGTACACATGTACATGTGGGTACTTCTAGAGTCCATAATAGAACATAGGATCTCTTGTAGCTGGAGTTGTAAGAAACTGTGAACTCCCCTCCCTGCTAACACCATCTTCCTTTGGGTCAACACCAGTGCTGGGGCAGATCATCATGTGTGTCCCTCTCTCTCCACACCACACAGACTGCAGGTCTTCCAGGAGATCTGCTTCAGTCAGGGCCACATATCTCCCAGACCTGCTATAACCCAGAGACACAGAAGGCAGGCTCCAGACAGACAAATCCAGACCAGATAAAACTGGAGATAAATAGATGCCAAGAGGCAAGAACAAGATCATAAGCAACAGAAGCCAATATACTAACACTAAGTACACAGAACAAAGAGAGAATATTAAAAGCTGTAAGAGAAAATGGCCAAGTAACATATAAAGTCAAACCTATCAGAATTATATGAGACTTCTCAACAGATACTCTGAAAGCCAGAAGATCCAGAACAGATGTCACACAGACCCGAAGACAACAAAAATGGCAGCCCAGGATACTGTACCCAGCAAAAATTTTCAACCATCATGGATGAAGAATATAAAATATTCCATGGCAAAACCAAATCTAAACAGTACATATCTTTTAATCCAGCCCCACAGAAGATAATAGAAGGAAAACTCCAGCACAAGTAGAGTATCTATACCAAAGTAAAAACAAGAAATTAATCATCTCCCAACAACTCAAAAGGAAAGAATCACACACACATAATATCACCTCAAAGAATAAACATAACAGGATCTAACAATCGTCTACATTAGCAACTTAACAGAACATTTGAAAGTTCTAGAACAGAAAGAAACAAAGATACCCAAGAGGAGTAGAAGGCAGTAAGTAATCAAACTCAGAGCTGAAATAAATCAATTAGAAACCAGGGCAGCTATACAAATAATCAACAAAACTCAAAGCTGGTTCTTTGAGAAAATCAACAAGATAGATAAACTCTTAGCAAACCTAACTAAAGGACACAGAGAAAGTATCCAAATTAACAAAATCAGAAATGAAAATGGAGACATAAAACAGAAATTGAAGAAATTCAAAAAACCATCAGATCTTACTACAAAAGCCTTTACTCAACAAAACTGGAAAGTCTAGATGAAATGGGTGACTTTTTAGACAGTATCATATACCAAAGTTAAATCAAGAGCAGGTAAATTGTCTAAATAATTCTATATCCCCTAACGATTTAAAAGAAGTCATTAAAAATCCCCATCCAAAACAAAACCACCACCACCACCACCAACAACAACAACAACAACAACAACAACAAACCCAGGGCCAGATAGCTTTATTGCAGAATTCTATCATACCTTCAAAGTAGAGCTAATCCAAACACTCCTCAAGTAATCTATAGCCTTCCTTTTTAAACAGGCTGAGAAAAAAATTAAGGAAACAACACCCTTCATGACAGCCACAAATAGTATAAAATACCTTTGTGTAACTCTTACCAAGCAAGTGAAAGATCCTCAGAATATGGAAAGATCTCCCATGCTCATGGATAGGCAGGATTATCATAGTACAAATGGCCACCCTACTAAAAGCAATCTTCAGATTCAATGTAATCCCCATCAAGATTCCAACAGATTTCTTCACAGACATGTAAAGAACAATGCACAATTTCATATGGAGAAACAAACCAAGATAGCTAAATCAGTTCTTAACAATAAGGGAATTTCTGAGGGAATCACTTTCCCTGACCTCAAGCTGTACTTCAGAGTAATGGTGATAAAAACTTCATGGTATTGGTAATGACACAGACAGGTCAATAATGGAATAGAATTGAAGACCCAGAAATAAGACCACATAATTATGGACACTTGATCTTTGACAAAAAAATCAAAAACATACAATGGGGAGAAAAAGATAGTATCTTCAATAAATGGTGTTGGTCTAACTGGTAGGCTGGATGTAGAAAATGAAATAGATCAATATCTATTACCTTACACAAAGCTCAAATCCAAGTGAATCAAGGAAGGACCTCAATAAATACCAGATACACCAAAAATAATAGAAGAAAAAGTGAGAAAGAGCTTCAAACTCATTGGTATGGGGGAAAATTTCCTAAACAGAACTTCAGTGGCTCAGGTTCTAAGATCAATAATTGATAAATGGGGTTTTCATGAAACTGAAAACCTTAGGTAAAGCAAAAGAGATCAATAGGACAAATTGGCAACCAAAAGATTAGGAAATAGAGGACCACATCCAATAGAGGACTAATATCCAAGATACATAAAGAACTCAAGAAGCTAACCTCCAAAAAAATCAAATAACCCAATTAAAAATGGATTAGAGAACTAAACAGAGAATTCACAAGGAATGAATCTTGGGTGGCTGAGAAGCATCTAAAGAATGTTTAAAAACCTTAGTCATCAGGGAAATGCAAATCAAAACAACACTAAGATTCCACCTTTCACCAATCATAATGGCTAAGACCAAAAACTCAGGTGTCAGCATATGCTGGTGAGGATGCAGAGAAAGAGGAACACTCTCCATTCTTGGTGGAATTGTTAACTAGAACAACCACTCTGGAAATCAATTTGGAGGTTCCTCCAAGAATTGGAAATAGGCCAACCTGGATACCAGCTGTATTAAAAGACTGAATTAAGAAATTTGGAAAAAGCATGTTAATGGAAATGCATTAATGTATAACCTTTACTTAAAGAAGACATAGGAAGTCTCTGTCACGAGCCAGGAAGGTGGAATGGTCAGTTCCAGGAAAAGGATAGCAGTCAGCTATTAAGAAGATAACATTGCCCAGAATAAGGAACAGGACAGCAGTCAGTCATTAAGAAGATAGCATTGACCAAGCCACATTCCTCTAGACAATGAGTGAGCAGAATGACTTCCTTGTGACCTGACTCAGCTAGGTAGTGGGTTCCTTTGGAATTTTCCATTGTTCTCTTGTTATGTTTCCCTGGTAACCCTTTCACCCCCCTAGTTTGTGGTTTTTCCCTTTAAATACCTCTTACTCCTCATGCTCGTGGTCGAACCCCTCTGACCTGCCAGGCTACGAATTTGACCCCATATCTGGAATAAACCTCATGTGATTGCAGCAAGATCAGTCTCTCGTGAGTTATTGGGTGGTCGTGTTATCCTGAGACTTGAGTGAGCATCTCCCCAGCTATGGGGGTCTTTCAATATCACTTTTAGTCATATACCCAAAATATGCTCCACCATACAAGAGGGACATGTGCTCTACGATGTCCATAGAGGCCTTACTTGCAATAGCCAGAACCTGGAAACAATAGAGATGTCCCACAATGGAAGAATGGATACAGAAAATGTGGTTCATTTTCAGCTATTCAGCTATTAAGAACAAGGACATTGTGAGTTTTACAGGCAAATGGATAAAATTAGAAAATACTATTCTGAGTGAGGTAACCCAGACCAAAAACAATATGCATGTTATATAATCATGAATAAGTTGATATAAGCCAAAAAGTACAGAATACCTAGGATACAACATACATGAGAAGTGTAACAAGCAGAGAAAGGTCAAGAGAGAATGCTTCAATTCCACATAATAGGTGGAAGAAAATAATCACAGGAGGCAGAGGGAAGGAGGGATCAGGATAGGATTGGGGAGGAGGATGGGAAAAGGGGAACAGGATCAGGTATTAGTGGGGGGCAAGAGAGAAGCTGAGAAGGTCAGCAGAATGAATGGAAATATGTAGTTTCAGAAGGTGGGAGGTGAGGAAACCCTCTAGTAAGTACCAGAGACATAGAACATGATAGATTCTTAGGACTTAATCAAAGTGAGCTTAGATGAAATGCCCAACAGTGGAGAGAGAAAATTCAGAATCCACCTCAAGTAGACAGACAGGGCCCCAAGATGGGGATACTGTCAACCCACAGTCAAAATTTCTGACCCAGAAGTTTTCCTGTCTAAAAGAACAGCAGTGAGAAAAGGTGGAGAAGAGACTGAGGGAAAGATGGTCCAGTGACCTACCGGAATGGGGATTCATCTCATGGGGAGACACCAAGACCTGACAGTAATACTAATACTATGGTATGCTTTCAGACAGGAGCCTAGCATGGCTGTCTTTTGAGAGGCCCTACCAGTAGCTGACTAAGACAGAAACATATACTTATACCCAACCATTGGACTAAAGCTGAGGACCCCAATGGTTGAATTAGGAGAAGGATGGAAGAAACTGAAGAGGAGGGTGACACCATAGGAAGACTAGAAGTCTCAACTAACCTGGATCCGTGGGAGCTCCCAGATACTGAGCCACCAACAATGCATCATACAGGTCCTAGGACCAGAACACAAATATAGCAGAAATCTGCCTGGTCTGGCCTCAGTGGGAAAAGATGGGCCTAATCCTTGAGAGACTTGAGGCCCCAGGGAGGGGGAAGGACTGGC
>NW_022196903.1:12027458-12036632 GCF_008632895.1 Mastomys coucha
GACAAGGGGAAGGAGGAATGGTATGAAGAACTGTGGGAGGAGATACTGGGAGAGTGGGCTATGGCTGAATTGTTAATAAATAAATAAAATAATAATAATCATAATAATCAACAAATTATGAATTATCTGTCTTGGGCACTAAGAAGTGAAATTAGTTCAGGTCATATGCAAAGTGACCCATACTCTTAAAAGTTCAGCCTTATCTTTAGGCCCCAACACTGATATTGGTATTGAATTATGTACTTTAGCCTTCTGGAGTAAGAAGTTATGTGCTAAATTTGTTTCAACAAAAATTCTAAGGATAAATTTAGAAAAATGCACAAATTTGTAATGATCTTCAAAGCTTAATTATATTTAGAACATTTAACACTACTTAATTTCAGATGAAAAATAAAATGTACTCTGTATTTTCATAGAAACAGGATACTTTTACTGGTAAAAATTAGAGTTCCTTAAGCCCATTGTAGTATAACCTTCCCATTTGATATATAATATTAAATTTTATATTTGTCACTTACTGAGTATTTATTATACATGTGGTTGTTACTTTCAAGAAATGTACACTCAAGAAATATTTTGAAATTAGTATGAATTCAGTGATACAATTAAAACTATCACCAATACTATAATAGACATTCTAAATATTTGAAGAAAAATAGATGTTTTTATTTAAACTGTGGGTATCAAGTAGAAGTAACTCTACTCAATGACTGAATAGGAATCCAGCAGGTTTATCAATTTATTATTGCACACTTTTTGGTGATGAGGAATATAAGCAGTGCTTAGCTAGAGCATCTTCTAAATTTCACACAGACTACAAATCCCCTTACTTAAAGGCCCAGACATTACTATATGCCATTACTACTCAAGGTTTCAGAGTCTAGTCTTTGCCCCATTTACTTCCTCATTCATGCACAATAGAACATCTGAACTTTTTTATAAAATATGCAATAGAATCTCAATGATAGTATAATCTGATTTGGTAAAGTTCACGAATTACGCAAACATAGGCAATGTTGTCCATATAACTGAAGCTTCTTCCTCGGATATCCCCAGGTCTAGTCCTTAGTACTTGAGAGGAAGAGCATTAAGTTGACGTTTACATTAATTTTTGCTTTGAGGACTAATACTGATAATAGGTTAGTTAAGATCAATTGGCCTTGGAAACTCCTTGCTAGCCATGAAAACAGCCAAAGATAGGAGGGAAAGAATTATATATTCAGTAAATGACAAATTCAGTAGATCTTCTTTCTCAGCCCCACTGGCTTGTTTTAGCTGGCTAGCGTGTCTAGTGTTTCTGTTTTTACTCAATTTCTTTTGAACTGTTTATAGCTTTATATTTAGATGTCTTATTTACTCCTTCAATTTTGAGTTTGCCTAATTTATATTCTGACCTTGGCAGATTTCCCTTCGTGATTCGGTTCTTGACCCTCAAAAATGTGGGGGTCAAAAGAATATACTCTCCAATTGGTATAAAATATATGATCAAACTTTCCTTTTCATATGTCTATGCAAATGCACAAAACCAGCACCGTTTCTATAATGCAGGTAGATAAGCATATTCTTTACAGTCTGTGTGACCCCAGGAGGAATTTCCATGACCAAAGTAAAGGAGCCCTAAGGCAGATTATAAGGGCCAGGCAGGAACAAAGAGGGACATTTCCATCCAATCCCACTGTGTGTTTGTGTCAAAAACTTGATGTCTTAACAGAGGAGATTCTGCACATCTCTTCACTATGCGAAAGCTACTTTCTGAGATGGACAGAACAATTACACCCTAGTATCTCATTCTGAGTGGCTTTTAAACATAGCTGTTTGGAGGTTGTTTTGAGGACCATCACCAAGCTTAACACAACATGGTCAGTATAGAATGGCTTTTGGACCAGGCCTTTACCTCTTGTACGAGTGTAGTCATTTATAAGGAAAACTTGTAAGAAGAAGCATATTTATATGCAATGCTGTCAGAAGTTGTTTTTTTCCAGCAGCAGAGACCACTGAACTGTATGAAGTAATCACGGGACTATTACAAATCTGTTTCTTGAGAGCATGAGGCTGTGAATGAATGAAGACCCTCCCACGTCCTTTAGCACCCAGGACAGACTATATTACAGAAGGTTCTAGGGCCTATGTTTAGTACCTTAATCAATTACATGGTTACTTCATTGCCATGTACGTTAGTGTCTCCATGTACTTTAAAATGCTTGAATATGTAAAATCATTTAAGGTTCTGAAAATGGTACCTGGGGCAAAGCATTTACTCAGTAACTATCAGTTATTGTCAAATGATCAATAACTGGATACTATAAATATGTCAGAGAAAATGATCTGCTTCCTGATCTAATTATACAAAGTCAACATGAGTAGCACCCAAAGAACCAGTGAGGACAGCCAGTGGTTACCCTGAAAATTGGCAAAGCAACTCAACTAGCCATCTTAAGGAGAATATGAGACGGACATACGTCCACTCCCATAATACTGATGTATGCCTACTCTGCAAGACATTCATATGTACTCACCAGGGACACTGTGGACAGACTGCATCTTATGGGAAGTTGAAAAAATAATGAATTGGGGTGAAATGAAAATAAACATTTGAAGGATGTGTTGCAGCAAGCAGAAGTGTTCTAGGGAAGCTAATCTTGTGCTCATTATTAAATGGAGGCCCATGAAAGGAGAGATGAAACATTAAATAAGACAAAATCATCTCAGATGAAAGGCATGCTGAATGAATAGCAGGCACATGTAAAAGAGAGCTGGAGAAAATGTCGAACCATGGCAAGGAAGCTGAAGTAACATATCTGCATTCGTATCAGCTTTCCTAACAAAAAGAGCAACATCAACGCTACATAAAATTAAGTCAATGACTAAGGAACTCTCAAGAAACGTACGCAGAATACAGAGCAGAAAGACAGAGTGGATGAAAAGGTAAGAGAGAATATTCAAAATGTGAAACAGAAAGGAATGAAATTGCACTCATTGCCAGTTGGTATTTTTGAGGGATAGATGAAACTTATTAGGGCAATGACAAAAATCTTCCACCTAAACTGAACATAGAGACAAGCAGGAGGCGAAATGCCTTTTTTTGGTGTGTGTGTGTGTGTGTGTGTGTGTGTGTGTGTGTGTGTGTGTGTTGGGGGTGGTATCTGGAGAAAGATCCAAGCATAAAGATTGAAAGATTCTATTTCGCAACAAACTAATTTTAAAACTAGCTTAAACTAGTTTTAAAAATATCTATTTGTTTCCTAGTCTAAAGGGCTGAATGCACTTTAAAAATCAGAAATGTTACTACCCCTCTCTTAGTGACTCACAGGGGAAAGTGCATTTTAAGAGGAGACAGAGAGGGAGGGGCAAAGACTGGCATGTAAATAAATGAAATAATTTTTTAAAAGATCTCTGACAATTTGTGCTACTATTTATTATTTTCCTAAATTATTTCACTATCAATTTCTTTCCTTTAAAAATAATGGATTAACAGTCTACAGATAAAGTAATTTATAATACAAAGTCTGAGAAACACAAAGTGAAAAGATACTTTTGAGAAATATTACTTAAATGCTTGTATAAAGATTAATCACTCAATAAACAAATATGAGCATCAATTTGTTTGGAATTTCATAAAAAAACAAATTCAATGTCTTATGTTTGAATCTGTTGCCAGTTCGTTGCTTCTTAAGATGACTTTATTTTGCCAGTGGCCATTTCCTCTGATTCTTCCTGGTCTCCTTATTATATGTCTGTGTCATAAAGCCTTTTCTCAAAAGACCACCAATACATTAAATCAAAACTAATTTAACTGTTGCACTTCAAATTAGCTACCTCTTTGTAAACCTTAGCAAAACTATAGTTAGGTTCTGAAGTGCTGGGAGTTAAATATTTAATACATGAGTGTTAGCTAACATAATTTAGTCCACGATACTTTAAGTAGAAAAATAAATAGTTTTATCAGAATTCTAGTTCATGTCATAGGTCAAAAACATGAGGCCATTCATCCTGGATATAATGGAATATAACAACCTTATATTCTGATCATTATACATACAATCATATATCAAATATATATACAATATATATCATTTTAAATTTTTTCAAACATTTAATTGTTCACAATATTGAATATTATTGATCAATACATAGAATTCAATATTCGATGAAGGAAACTGAAAATGAAAAATATGTATAAAATGTATAGATATGGACACATTAAAAAACAAAGACAGTAGAAAAATTATAATACGAGCCAGGCGGTGGTGGCACATGCCTTTAATCCCAGCACTTGGGAGGCAGAGGCAGGCGGATTTCTGAGTTCAAGGCCAGCCTGGTCTACAGATTGAGTACCAGGACAGCCAGGGCGACACAGAAAAACCCTGTCTTGAAAAACCAAAAGAAAAAAAAGAAAAGAAAAATTATAATACAATAAAACAATAATTATAACCTACAACTAAATTTACAAAACTAGAAAGTACATGCATGAGAATAATAAAAGTTATCATCAATAATGCCTTTATTTTTATTTTACAAATTTAGCCCCACAGAAGATATTAGAAAGGAAACTCCAGCCCAAAGAGGTTAGCTACAACTATAAAACCGCTGGAAATAAACTCAAACCAACAAATCCAAAGGGAATGAACCCTTTTCTCTCTCTCTCTCTCTCTCTCTCTCTCTCTCTCTCACACACACACACACACACACACACACACACACACACACACCACATGCACACACACATGCACATGCTCACGTGCACATACAAACACATCCATACCCACAAACAGTACCTCCACCAACACAACAACATAACAGAAATTAACAACCATTAGCCATTAATAACTTTCAATATCAACAAACTCAGTTAGCTAATAAAAAGACACAGAATAACAGAATTGTTTTTAAAAATAGGACACATCCTTCTGTTATATACAAGAAACAGAATTCAACATAAAATACAGATATTACTAAAGGGTTATTAGTTACAAATTATTAGTAAAGGGTTGGAAAAAGGAAATAGACCTAAGAAGTACGCTTGTGTTGCTAGTATGATATCTAACAAAATAGACTTTAAATCAAAAATTAATCAAAAAGGACAGGGAAGGGCACTTCATACTCATCAAAGAAAAATCCACCAAGATGACATTTCAATCCTTATCATCTATGCCAAAAAACCAAGGACATCCACATTTATAAAGGAAACATTATTAAAGCTTAAATAATATATCAGCCTTCATATATCAATAGTGGGAGACTTTAGTGCCACATTCTCACCAATGAACAGGTCATTCAGACAAAAATTAAAATGGGAAATTTTGTAACTAACAGACATTATGAAGCAAATGGATCTCAGAGATATCTACAGAACATTTCACCCAAACACAAAGAATATACACCTTCTCAGCACTTCATAAAACTTTGTCCAAAATTAACCTCATGTTCAGTCACAAAGCAAGGTCTGACAGGTACAAGTAAATTGAAATAATCCCCTATATACTATCAGATCATCATGGATTAAAGCTGGATTTCAACAATAGAAACATCAGTAAGCTTGCGAACTCGAACTCGTGGCAACTAAATAACTGTTTACTGAATGACATCTGGGTCAAGGTAAAAATAAAGAGTGAAATTAAAGACTTTCTAGATTTAATGAAAATGAATTCACAACGTACTTAAACTTAAGGGACACAATGAAAGTGGTGCTAAAAGAACATTCATAACATTAAGTGTCTACATAAAGTAATTGGAGAGGTCTCATACTAAGAGTTTAACAACACACCTGAATGCTCTAGAAAAGAAGGACGAGGAGGAAGAAGAGGAAAGAAGAAGGAGAATAAGGAGAAGAAGGAGAAGAAGAAGAAGGAGAAGGAGAAGAAGGAGAAGAAGGAGAAGAAGGAGAAGGAGAAGGAGAAGAAGGAGAAGAAGGAGAAGAAGGAGAAGAAGGAGAAGAAGAAGAAGAAGAAGAGAGCAGCAGCAGCAGTAGCAAATACAACCAAGAGAGTAGATGGTAGGAAAAAAATAATGAAACTGAATGATGAAATCAATAAAATAGAAACAATAAGAACACTAAAAATCAATGAGACAAAGAGTTAGTTCTTTGAGAAAATCAACATGATAGACAAACCCTTATCCAAACTAAGTAAAAGACAGAAAGAAAATATCCAAATTAACAAAATAAGAAACAAAGAGGGAGACATAACAACAGACACCAAGGAAAGCATCAAGTCATGCTTTAAAAACCTATGCCTTTTGGAAAACCTAAACAAAATCGGCAATTTTCTTGATAAATGCCACTTATCAAAGTTAAATCAAGGTGAGATAAGCAATTTAAAAGGCCTATTATAAGAAAACAAAAGCAGTCTTTTAACATCTCTCCACCCAACCAAAGCCCAAGGCCAGATGGTTTTAGCACATAATTCTACCAGACTTTCAAAGGAAAGCTAATACCAATACGCCTTAAATTATTCCACAAAATAGAATTAGAAAGAACATTGGCAAACTCATTTAATGAAGCGATAGTCACCATTATACCCAAACCACAAAAAGATTCAACAAAGAAAGAGAATTACAGAATAAATTCTTTCATAAATACAGATGCAAAAACACTCAAGAAAATACTCTAAAACAGAGTTCAAGTGTACATCAAAAGATTTTCCACCATGATTAAGTTGGCTTCATCCCAGAAGTTCAGGGATGGTTTAACATACTAAATCAGTCAATGTGATCCACCATAAAAACAAACTGAAAGAAAAAGGTTGGATTATTTCATTAGATACAAAAAAAGCCTATGACATAATTCAACACCCCTTCATTATAAAAGTCTTGGAGAAATAAGAGATACATGAGACATTTTTAAACATAATAAATACAATTTACAGCAAGTCTATAGCTGATATCAAACTAAATGGAGAGAAATACAAAGTAGTTCCACTAAAATCAGAAACAAGACAAGGCAGTCTTCTATTTCCATATGTATTCAATAGAGTACATGAAGGTCTATCTAGAACAATAACACAATTGAAGAAGATCAAGGGGATAAAAATTAGAAAGGAAAAGGGAAAATATTGCTATTTGCAGATTATATGATAGTATACATAAGCAATTCCAAACATTCTACCAGGAAATTCCTACAGTTGATAAAAACCCTTAGCAAGTTATGAATACAACATTAAATAATAATAAAAAAATCAGTAGCCCTCTTGTATACAAACAGCAAATGGGCTAAAAAAGAAATCAAGGAAACATCACCCTTCACAATGGCCTCAAATAATATAAAATATCTAGAGTAACTCTATGTAAGCAAGTGAAAGTCCTATATGAAAAAATTCAAGCCTTTGAAGGAATAAACTGAAGAAGATATCAAAAAATGGAAAGACCTTCCATGTTTATGGGTTGGTAAGATTAACTTATTAAAATGATTATCTCACTACAAGCAAAATACAGATTCAATACAATTTCCATCAAAATTCCAACACAATTTTTTAAAGACCTTGAAAGAACAAATTCAACCTTATATGGAAAAACAAAAAGTTCTCAAGGATTAAAACAATCCTCTAAAAATCAAATAACTTGGAATTATTACCAATCTCTGATTTCAAGCTGTACTACAGAGCTATAGGAGTAAAAATCTCAAGATATTAGCATTAAATAGGCTGATAAATGGAGTCAAATGGAAGACTCATACATAAACTATACACACCTATGAACACCTGATATTTTATAAAGAAGCCAGAAAAATACAAAGAAAAAAGTATCTTCAATAAATATTGCTGGCCTAACTGGATATCTGCATATAGAAAAGTGCAAATAGATCTATCTATTTTATCCTGCATAAAACTCAAGTCCAAGCGAATCAAAGACCTCAAAATAAAACCAGGTACACTAGGCCTGAAAGAAGAGAAAGTAGAAAATAGTCTTGAATAAATTAGCATATGAAACAGCTTCCTGAACAGAACACAAATCACACAGGCACTAAGATCAAAAACTATGATGAACTTGATGAAGTTGAAAATCTTCCATAAGGCAAAGGCCTCTATCAATAGGATAAAATGCCACCTACTGAATGGGAAATGATTCTGAGTAAATTCAACTTCATATCTAAGATAAAGCTAATATCTAAAACACATAAAGAATTTAAAGAACTAGACATCAACAATGCAATAATCAAATTAAAGAGGGAGTTACAGATCTAAATAGTTTTCAACAAAGGAAACTACAGTGGATGAGAAACACTTAAAGAAATGTTCTACATCCTTAGCTGTCAAAGAAATGCACATCAAAACTACTTTAATATTCCATCTTATACCTGTTAAAATAATTAAGATAAAAAACACACATGACAGCTAATGCTGGTAAAAATACAGAGCAAGGGGAACACTCTTCCAATGCTGGTGGGAGTGCAAACCTTTATAGCCACTATGGAAATCAATTTGGTGGTTTCTCAGAACATTGACAATTGATCTATCTAAAGACCTAACTATACTGCTCCTGGGCATATACGTAAAGGTTGCTCCATTCTATCATAAGGAAACTTGTTCAACTATGTTCAGAGAAGCTTTATTTTTAGTAGCCAGAAACTTGGAACAACCTAGTTGTCCATCAATGGAAGAATGGATAAAGAAAGTGGCATATATTTACACACTGGAGTATTACTCAGCTGTAAAAAAAATCACATCATAAAATTTTCAGGCAAATGGATAAAACTAGGAAAAAAATCATTATTAGTGACATAACCCAGACACAGAAAGACAAACCTGGTATGTACTCACTTATAGTGGATATTAGCTCTTATGTATAGGATAACCAGGCTATAGACCACAGACCCAGAGAGCTTAGTTAACAAAACTAGATCAAGGGGAATGCATGGATTTCCCTGAAAAGGAGAATTAGGATAGATTTTTTTTTTTCTGAAGTATTATAGGGTGTGGATACAGATGTGAATAGGAGGGGTCAGGTAAGAGAAAAGAAGCATTGGAAGAAGAGAATACTGAAAAAGACAACTGGAACTGGAGGGCATTTGGGGGCAATGTGGAAACCTAGTGCAATGTAAAATCAATGTAATCTACAAGAGTAAACCTAGTGAAGACACCTTATAATGGCAGACATGGAACCTGAACTGGCCTTATGTCCCGCGCTATCTCCCGCCAGCAGGAACAACGCGGCACACACAGGATCCTTCTGCAGTACAAG
>NW_022196903.1:12042582-12095660 GCF_008632895.1 Mastomys coucha
ACGGCAAGCCAGATGTCATCGCCATCTTGTAATGGCGATGTGCTTATGAAGTGGCTTCCCACAGCCTTCTTCTGTAGCCAGTCAAGGCTTCTAGTGGTCAGACTGGGACCTCACCCTACCCACAAAACATCTGCCTCCAAGATGTGTTGGGTTAGCAGTGGCATTGAATTTATGGTGGTCACCAACAAGTGACTGGTTCAATTTAATGCATACACCATGAAAGGGAGTGCACACCTTACAATGAGAGGATGGCCAAGAATAAGAGGTTAGATAACTCAGAGACCTAGGATAGAATCAAACACAATTGACAAAAACAAAAAACAAAATACACACAAAAAAGCAAAACAAAACCAAAACAAAAACCCACCACCAAACCAAAGAAAACAAAAGAAGAACCAATGAAATGATTCCTAATGATGTTGTGCTACAATCATAAATTGATGTCTTATCCAGTTGTCATCAGAGCGGTTTCCTCTACCAGCTGATTGAGCAGATGCATAGACCTATAACCAAATATTAGACAAAACTCAGGAACCTCACATGGAAGAGGGGGAAGAAGGGTTGTAGGAGTCAGAAGGATCAAAGAAACCAGGAGATCATGACACACAGAATCAAGTAAGCAGGGCTCATAGGGGCTCACACAGACCGAAGCAACAATCAGTGACCCTGTATGGGTTTGAGCTAGGTCTACTGCCTATACATTATGTTTGTGTAGCTTGGTTGTTTTTATGAAACTTCTAAAGTAGGACTGGAGATTATCTTTGATTATTTGCCTACTCTTGGAACCATTTTCCTTCTACTGAGTTGCCTTGTACAGCCTTGATATGAGGGTATGTGCCTAGTCTTATTGTAACTTGTAATGCCATGACCAGTTGATATCTGTGGGAGGCTTGTTCTTTTCTGAAGAGAAATGGAGAAGTAGATCTAGGGGAGAGGGGAGGTGGGGGACTAGGAGTAGTGGAGGGAGGGGAAGCTGTGTTTAGGATGTAATATATGAGAGGAGAATAGATAGATAGATGACAGATAGATAATAGATACATAGTCACATGTATACACACATACATACATACATACATACATACATGTATACATGTATACATAGACAAAATTGTATATTCTCCTTTTGTATTTTGAGTTGTCTAGCCAGAGTTTCTTGGTTTGATAATGGCGCCAAGTTCCACATGTTTCATCTTGTGGCATAGGACATAAATTCAATTAGAATGTGGTTGTTCCCTTTCATGTTGTTCATGCCACGAGTGTACCAGCGGGAATACTTTGTCAGCCCAATCATTCTTATAGCTGGCAGAGTTCACAGATAGGAAAGATTGATGGTTACTTTTGTTCCCCGGGGAATGATGATACTGGAGTGGTCAAATGAGATGGGGCATTGAGAGGGCAGCATGGATGAGAAATAACAAGAAGGATAGCTACTACTCAAGGCATTTAAAATAGTAACGATTAAATCTATTACTGCAGAGGCTTCCTAAAATATACACATACATAAAAAGGATTTAAATAAAACAATCCTATAAAAGGGCAACAAACAAAGTAAACAAGAAAACAAAGACAAACAAACAAAGATTGCCTCCTTTGGAACTTCTGTTCAGCGAATTGCCTAGATATTATAAGTTTGCACAAGGCTATTTTTTTTTTTCCAAGACAGGGTTCCTCTGTATAGCCCTGGCTATCCTGGAACTCACTCTGTAGACCATGCTGGCCACAAACTCAGAATGCCACCAGCCTCTGCCTCCCAAGTGCTGGGATTAAAGGCGTGCACCACCAATGCCCGGCTGCACAATGCTTTTGGTCACCCACCAGAATGTGTCAGTAAGACACTAGGCCTGAAGTGACTACATATTTGTGTCACAGAACAGTGAGCCACCAACCGATGACAATGAGCAGCTTCATCCCTAATGAGCAATTTTATAAGCTCTAGTAGACAGCATGCACACTATAGGAGAAAAACGAACTATTTCACCTGACTCATCTGTGAACCCTGCAAGCCCCAATAATAAGCAGTATAGCAAGAGAAAAACAACAACCACAATAACCACAACAGAAAAAGAAAAACAAACCAGCAATAAGAAAACATCACTGAGGAATTAGCAGGACTTTGGCTTGTGTGGGTTCCAAAGTTTGAAACCATTAATTAAAGATCAAAATTAGACACATGAAAGAAATACAAATGCAAATTCCTTCAAGGCCTTGAAATAATAGCATGATCATAGTAATAATATCTGAAAAATGCTACAGTAAATTTATGAAGGCATGAGGGTAAAACAAGGCAAATATCTTAGTACTATTATGGAAATTGCTTTGGAATTGTGGACTCAACTGAGAGAGACTTGTAGATTCCCAAGATCATTTAAACTACTTTGTTTACTTATTTGTTTGTTTGTTTGTTTGTTAGAATATGTGGAGGTCAGAGGACAACTTGTTCAGTTCTGTTCTTTCCTCATATGAGTAATGGGAATGAAATTAAATTCATTGGACTGGTTGGCAAATGCCCTCACCTGTGGAGTCATCTTTCTGGCACTGTGACATTTTTTGAAAAAATAAGTAGAAATGTCAATAAATACACAGAAGATGAAAAAAAAAACCCCACAACTCAGCAATTGTAGCCAAATAAACTTATTACTTTAAATAATTCAGAAGAAAAATGAAGCAAAAGACATTTATAGATTTATTTCCCCCTTTCCATGGAAAGAGTAGCTTTTATCAATGTGTCAGTAGCATTTCTGATACCTACAGGACACACCTCTGAGGCAGCATGTTCCCTGACTGACTGTGGGCGACACTGCCCCAGTGGATTCTTTCACATTCCTACTATGTACTGAATGACCACCAGAAAATCTTTGTCAGTGCTTCCCATGTAATACCTTTATTTTATTCACTGGCTGATTTTTTTCCTGCAGGTGTAGGTGGATTGCTTCTGGCACCATTGGGCACTGCTGAGTCCCTGTCTTTCTGATCTGCTGCCTGACCTCTTCTCTTTACATACTATCTTGAAGACATCTAACTCATTTGCCTGAGTTCAATTTACGTTTTTGATAATTTTTCCTTATATTTAACCTTGGCTATCCATATATATTTACATACTTGTGTAAATGCATATATTTGAGTGATTATAGGATATCCATGTTTATGTAAACCATGCCTTTTAAATTCTACCTACTCAGAACCAGTTAGAAGTGTTTTGACTATGTTTCCAGTGACAATGGCAAAAGCACCTAACACGAACAATGTAGAGGTGGAAGTACCTCATTCTTTAGAGAGGTTAGACATGGTTGTTTGACCTCAAGCACTTGAGAGATGCGAGAGGCAACAAGACCACTGGCATAGGAAATCCTTTACTTCTCGTGGTAGACCGATCACAGAGTAGAGAATGGGACCAAAAAGTCATCTTTACAAGCATTTGTCAAGTGACCTACTTCTTCTGGTCAGGTTCCACCTCCTACAGCTTTCACCACATTCCAAATTAGTGCCTCCAGTTGGAAGGCATGTGTTCCACATTTGAGGCATCAGGACGGTTTTATAATCAAACTATAGAAGAAACTTTGTGGGCTCAAAATAGATTTTCCTTACACATACACAGCATCTCTAGTCTAAAAATATGAATTCTCTTGGTCTGATAGTTCAATGTACAATGTAACAAAGTTTATGCTTGTTTCATGCACAAAATTCTTAACAACCTAGTACAAAGTTGCCATCAGAGAGCGTCTAAAGCATGTATTAAGCATGAGTGAATTTCATGGTTGAAATTGGATCTCAGTCCTAAAATAGTTCATTATGTGTGTGCAAGTCTTCCAAACTTTGGAAATAAAGAGCTGAATCACACAAATCCCAAGCATTTTGAATGAAGGTTATATAATCTGTATCATTCAGTCATTTCTCAAGCCTCTGAATTCTATTTCTTAATTATTCTACAAATTTTCTGCTCTTATTCTTTATTAGTATTATTCAAGCTCTAAACTTTATCATCTCTTGTATGAATTACTGCATATCCTATTTTTGTAGGAGTTTTTTGTTATCTATCATTCCAGACTTTGAACCCAGTTATCTACATTAAAAGCAGTTTTCCTAAAATCCAAGGACTATCATTTAAACTGGGGTTTCAATTTTTTGCTGTATCTGACAGTAGTTAGCATGATTCTATTTATCTTTATTGTGTAATATTGGTAATCTCCACTTCGCAAAATATAGCATGAGTCCCAATAAGTTTACTGTGTGCTTAAGATGTGATCCTAATCTGTGCCTGGAGCTGACCCTGTGCCACAGCTCTCCATATCCATATTCTGTCTGGAAAAAGCTGGTCACCCAAGATTGCTGAACACCTGAGAATACAGGTGAGACCACCACTTCTCAAACTCCTGGCCCAAAAGGGAACCACCCAGAGCAATCAGGATACAGGAACCAAGGAACAGCCAGGGACCCTATGCCACAGCTCTCCATACCCAAATTCTTCCCTGAGAGAACTGGTCTCTCAGGAGTGCTAACACACTGACTTACAGGAAGGACAAGCTACAATCAGAGACAGCAAGACCAGCTAACACCAGAGATAAGCAGATGGTAAGATGCAAGGGCAAGAACAAAAGCAACATAAATCAAGGTTACTTGGCATCATCAGAACCCAATTTTACCACCACAGTGAGCCCTGGATACCCCAAGACACAAGAAAAGCAAGACTCTGATTTAAAATTATATCTCATGATGATTATAGAAGACATTTAGAAGGACATAAATAACTCCCTTAAAGAAATACAGGAGAACACAGGTAAACAGGTAGAAGCCATTACAGAGGAAACATAAAAATCCCTTAAAGAATTATAGGAAAACACAGGTGACAAATTGAACAAAACAGTCCAGGATCTAAAAATAGAAATAGAAACAATAACGAAATCACAAAAGGAGACATCCCTGGAGGAAGAAAATCCAGGAAAGAGATTAGAGTCATCGATGGTAGCATCACCAACGGAATACAAGAGATAGAAGAGAGAATCCCAAGTGCAGAAGACACCATAAAAAACATTGACACAACAGTCAAAGAAAATGCAAAATACAAAAAAGCTCCTAACCCAAAACATCCAGGAAATCCAGGACACAATGAGAAGACTAACCTAAGGATAATAGGTATAGAAGAGAGTGAAGATTCCCAACTTCATGGGTCAGCAAATATCTTCAACAAAATTATAAAAGAAAACTTGCATAACTTAAAGGAAGAGATACAAATCAACATACAAGAAGCCTACAGAACTGCAAATAGATTAGACCAGAAAAGAAATTCCTCCTGTCACATAATAGTCAAACAGCAAATGCACAAAACAAAGAAAAATATTAAAAGCAGCAAGGTAAAAAGGTCAAATAACATATAAATGCAGACCTATCATGTGGGTCAAAAATGGGGTCCCATGTCTGGCCCAGGGCTCAGGCTACTGGACAAGGCAGACGTGGGGAGTTTGATTGCATACCCCCCCACGCCACTGCTGGGTGGGCATTGGGCTGTGATAGGCCACAGGACCCCACTCCAAGCGTTGGGAAGGTGTAGTGTGAGGTCCTTGTGGACCTGCCAGAGTCAGGCTCAGACTGTCCAGCACCACAGACGCCACTGGGTACTGTGGAAAAGCCAGTTCTGGGGTCCCTGGGCCACACAGAGGCCAGAGACATCAGCTTCTCAGTCTTGGACACCACAGATGCTGCTGGATGTCACCGAAGAGCTGAGAATGGGTGGGGGCCCACTGGCGGACTCTGGCCTGGGCCAAAGTGAAAGGGGCAGGAGGAGAGAGCTCCAGCTGGGTCCTGCAGGGATGAGAGTTCCAGGGGACTAAGGGGAAAGGGTAGGAGGAGAGAGCTCTGGCAGGTTACTGCTGGGAGAGTCCTTGGCTTGCTCAGTCAGTGGATTGGGTGGCTGGAACACAGGGAAGCTTCCTGGTGAGAGGTTAGATGGACGACTCATTTGCAGAAGATCTGCTCCATTGCTCCACCACAGCAGGCCCCAATGAGAAGAGGCAGTCTATGGTTTTTTAAGGCATTTATTGGAGAAGGGAGAAAGGGGGAGAGAGTAGGGAAGTAGAGGTTGGCCATGGCCATGTAGAGAGAGAAGGGAAGGGAGGGGGAGCAAGAGGGTGAGAGGCAAGAGAAAGAAAGTAGAAGCAAGAGGGTAAGGGAGTAAGAGAGAGAGAGGAGGGGGCAAGCAGCTCCTTTCATAGTGGGCTGGGCCTACCTAGCTATTGCCAGGTAAATGTGGGGAGGAGCATACCTGGCTGTTGCCAGGTAAATGTGGGGGTGGAGTCCAGACAGAATACCAGGAGCTTGAGGTGTTACCTATGTGGCTGATGGCCACACACCTCTCTGGTGGGGGAAGGAGGGATCTGTGGGAGGCTGTAGTTGCAACAGGAGCCAGGCGCCCAGGAGGCCTGTATGAACAGCTGCCCTCCCTTGTAGGCTGAAGTCCCCACCCACTAGGTCACCACCATTAGGTCACTTGACCAGGGACCAGGCTATCTGTGCACAGCTCACCACCCTAAACTTAGAATTACACTAGATTTCTCACCAGAGATTATGAAAGCTAGAAGATTCTGGGCAGATGTCATTCAGACCCTAAGAGAACACAAGTGCCAGCCCAGGCTACTATACCCAGCAAAACTCTCAATTACCATAGATGGAGAAAACAAGATATTCCATGACAAAACAAAATTTACACAATACCTTTCCACAAATCCAGCCCTACAAAGGATAATAGATGAAAAACTCCAACACAAGGAGGGAAACTATACCTTAGAAAAAGCAAGAAATTAATGTTCTTTCAACAAACTTGAAAGAAGATAGCCACACAAACATAATTCCACCTCTAACAACAAAAATAACAGGGATCAAAAATCATTGTTCCTTAATATCTTTTAAAACCAATGGACTCAAGTCCCAATAAAAAGACATAGACTAACAAACTGGATATGTAAACAGGACTCAGCATTTTGCTGCATACAGGAATCATACCTCAGTGACAAAGACAGACTACATAAAAGTAAAAGGTTACTACACATAAGAGTAAAAGGTTAGAACACAATTTTCCAAGCAAATGGTCCCAAGAAACAAGCTGGAATAGCCATTCTAATATCAAATAAAATCAATTTCAACCAAAAGTTATCAAAAAAAGATAAGGAAGAACAGATATTTCATACTCATCAAAGGAAAAATCTAACAAGATTAACTCTCAATTCTGAACATCTATGCTCCATATGCAAGGGCACCCACATTCATAAAGGATTTACTAAAGCTCAAAGCATGCATTGGAACTCACCCAATAATAGTGGGAGACATCAATACCCCACTATCATCTACAGACAGATCATAGAAACAGAAATTAAACAGAGACAGTGAAACTAAAAGAAGTTGTAAAGCAAATGAATTTAACAGATATCTATAGAACATTTTATCCTAAAGTTAAAGAATATACCTTCTTTTGGCACCTCATGGTACCTTCTCCAAAACTGACCATATAATTGGTCACAAAACAGGCTTCAACAGGTACAAGAAGATTGAGATAATCACATCCATCCTATCAGATCACCATGATTAAGGCTGATCTTCAATAACAACAAAAACAACATTAAACCCACATACACATGGAAGCTGAACAATGCTCCACACAATGATAACTGGATCAAGGAAGAATAAAGAAAGAAGTTAAAGACTTTAGAATTTAATGAAAATGAAGTCACAACATACCCAATCCTATGGGCCACAGTGATAGTTTAGGGCAGAATTCCCTCAGACCTTCAAAGAAGACCTACTATCAATTCCCTTTAAACTATTGCACAAAAGATAAACAGAAGGAAGACTTCCAATTTGTTTTGTGAAGCAATAGTTACAGTCAAAGTCATGAAGCATTTTTATGTTATTCGAAATGGAAGAAATTAAACTATAATAGAAATGTAGTAGTAGCTAATTTATAACACATGCATACATTTGACTTTGTTTTTAATTTAATTTTTATTTTTCTTATTTTATTTTCATATGAGTGCTCTGTCTGTATGTATACCTACATGCCATAAGGAAGCACCAAATCCTGTTATAGTTGTAGCAAGCTACCAAGTGGTGACTAAGAATTAAACTCAAAACCTCTGGAAGATTAGCCAGTGCTTTTAACTACTGAGCTCTCTCCAGCACTTACGTGTATACTTTTACGTGTATGTGAGTGAAACAATAGATTACATAGAAATATTTTCTGTTTATATGTAATTTATGCAGTTAGGAATAATACAGGAATACAAACTTTTAGAAGATAATACATATTTTTTTCCTCTTTCTCCATTTGAATGATATAAATTTAACAGTTAATATTTTTATTTACGTTTACTTAGCTATAGAATTAGTATGTTTAATGTTTTAAAAATAATCTAAGGTACAACACATGTTCCAGTACAAAGTAGAATTTTCACGAACAGGTTAACAAAAGGAGGGTTTCCCACAAAGGTGAATCATTTTAGGATTATTGCTTCTTGAGCCAAGACAGATGACTTTCTCTTCCCTTCTAACACCTCATAGAGAGACTATGAATCAAAGTGAAATTGTGTTTATTTTTCTTTCCATCTTGTACTTACCCAAGGATCCCTTTTGAATTCCAGTTCTTGTTTTGCTTTTAAAATAATTCTCATAAGCTTGAGCTTTGTATTAATAACCTGTAAGGAACAGACCAGAGCAATGGTCTTGCAGGTTCCATTTCCTTCTGGCTGCCTCATTATTCCAAAATGTTCTTATTTCACTTGGCAAAATGAAGTAGTTTAAGCAATATATAAGTTACATGTTATGAAATTTGTGAAATCTAGACTTAGTTTTCCTCCTATTCTTGGGAAGCCTGCACTCATCTCCGTGCTTGTGACCTGTATTATTCTTTTCTCTCCATTTCTTTCTCACATTTCCTATTCCATCGTGGTTTCATACTTCAAAAATTTCTGGTATTGGTAATCTAATGGGTCTTTAGAAGGACAAATGAATAGAACCAGTAGTCCTAATCAACTTCATTTTCAGTTTTCTTCTGAGAATCAAGGCAATTTATTCCACTTGAGATGTATATACTTTATAGCTAATAAACTAAAACATATGTCTACCAAAAATGTAGTTGGTTCCTCAACTTCTTAAGAGATTACAAAAAGTTTCATGTGTTCCCTTATTTGAATGAAAAGTACAAAGCACATGAAGACATCAAATTTCAGAAGAGCTTATTAAAGGAACACTAATTATTTTTGTTTGTTTTATTTTGTTTTGTTATGTTTTTATAAAGATCTCCTATAGCATTGAGCTTGGAACTTTGATTCTGTTTAAAGTATACAATAGAGCATACTTGATTGGCTTAGACCTGACTTTATATATTTGAAAATTCAAACACTTGTTCATTTGTGTTATTGGAGAATATACAGGCATATATGGAGGTCAATTTCTCTGCAAACATAGATTTAGACTCTATTACAATACATACTTATATCATTACCATTCTTCAGTTTTCTATGTTTGTCATGCATTATGTTCTGTGATGGGCTCACATTAAACTTTCTACTAGAAGGATTGACATTAGTTATGGGATAGAATCATTACAGCTCTTTAGATATATAACTACTGTGCCATTTTGATGTAATTCTGTATAAATTTCAAATACTTCTATTTAATATAATCAAGTGGTACGAAATCTTCATTTTAAATGGCAAGTATACTGTACTGCTCAATTGGCACTTAGCCACAGCCCTTTTACAATATGCACAATAGCTTCCAGCAGGGAGTTTTTTAAGGACTATCCTTTGAAAGCACAAACTCACACACGTACAACAGTAGACTTCAAGGATCTATCTCTAACTCCCTTTGAGATGTTATTTAGCTAATGTACAAATGTTACAGCTAAGCAGTTCAGACAGCAAAACAAACAAACAAAAACAGGCCATGCTGGTACATGTGTTTTTTATGTCCTCTTGACTAATGTCTTCACCTTCTAATTCTACATTTAAAAAAATGTCTAGAATAAATTTAGATTAATTTCAGCATGTCAGTATTTTCTGTCTTTTGAAAACCTGGCAATGAGCATTGACAAATGTAATTTCTCACAGAGGAAGAGCACCATGGAGGGGCTATGCACTCAATGACATAGCTTGATTATATAATACTCAGTTTCTATGCCCTATAATAATTGTGCCATAGGCTTCTGGCATTTGCCATCAAGTATTATTCATCTCTATAATGCACTCCTGAGAGATGAAGATTGGGTCTTATCTATCTTTGCAGTATACAGTGCCTGCACATAGTTACTTGGAAAACTAAGTGAATGGATTAATAATTTCACATTAAAAGCGCTTCTTTAGAGAATCCACCATGATCTGACAATCAAGAGCACAGTGTGGACTGTACAACCAAAATGGTCAGCACCTTCAATCCCATTTCATCCAGCTGTCTCTTCATGGTTACACATCTCTAAAATTGTGTTAACCTATCCCTTTCCATCTCCCTGAATAGATTTTCTTATCCTACTGAGAATGTATGAAAATAGGAGAGATACAGAAAATCTCCAAATTGAACTTGTTTAACTTATGAATTAAAAAGCCTTAAATTCTGTAGGTCAACAAACAAAAACAAAAATAGAACAAACAACAACAAAACTCCACTGTTTCCAAGCTATCAAGCTTGAAGATTTTGTTTCTTTTCCTGTCATGGCTAATAATGGGAAGGATCATGCTATCATATGTATTTCTCTTGTTCTATTTTCTAACTTACATCATTATACTTGATTGTTAAAAGCTCATAATTTGAATGTCTCTAAGCAAATGTCATTTGACATTTTTTTTCTCATTCTTTCACCCCTCTGCTTTAAAATCATTCCATGGCATGTTCATACTGTGGCAAGCAAGGGATACTGAAAATGGGATTTGGAAAATGATTAGCCAACTTGCACTTGATGGATAAAAAACTCAAGTGAAGTGTTGCTTCTAGGATATATTGTAATGGTGGCAGAACACCCGGTTCTAGTTTATCATTAATACTTTCCTCAAAGGAGGTGGTGAGGGTATAGTGCTTATTTAACTCAATTATAGTAAATAATTAAGATTAAAATGTTCCTTTTTATTTATTTATTGACTCTAAATCCCAATTGCAGACTCCCTCCTCTCTACCCAGTCCCACTCTTAAAAATTCCTCTTCTTATTACCTTCTCTCTTTCTCTTCAGAGTAGGAGAAGCCCCGCCTTTGGTACCACCCCACCTTGGAGCATCTAGTTCCAGCAGGACTAAGTGATGCCCAAGCAGGCAGTTAGGAGAAGGGCATCCTATGGCAGGCAATAGAGTCAGAGATAGCTTCTGCTCCAATTGTTAGGAGACTCACATAAAGACCGAGCTGCACATCTGCTACAAATGTGTAGGGGGCCTAAGTCCAGTCCCTGCATGTCCTTTGGCTGGTGGTTCAGTCTTTGTGATGCCCCCATTTCCTACCCGGGTCCAGGTTAGTTGAGGCCTGTAGATCTTTTTCTGTTGTCCTTGACCCATCCAGTTTGCTCACTTCTATCCCCAACTCTTGTGTATGACTCCCCAAGATTCTCCTGAGGTTTGGCTGTCGGTCTCTACATCTGTTCCCATTTGATATTGGATGAAGCCTCTCAGGAGACAGTAATGCTTGGTTCCTGTCTGCAAGCATAGCCGAGTATCATTAATAGTATCATGACTGCCCCAACATGAGACCCATCCCATGTGAGAGAGTTAAAATGTTCTTAATGGGTAAACCGTTGCATTGGACTCAGACATTTTTAATTGATTAGAATCCCCTCATTAAAACATATTTCTCTTCATTCAGTTCTAAATTATCAATATTTTAAAATTTATTTCTCCTACATGTATTCAAATGTGAGAAAATTTAGATGGGAGGGAAGTATTTGGAAAAGTGGCTTTTCATGACTTCTTGCCCTGCAAAACTGTCTTTCCATGCCTATGTTGGTGCTAGCAATAAATTGAAATATAAACAAAAAGGAAATATAAGACCTCAGTTAGCATAATTATCCCCCAAACCATAAGTAAATGCAGAATAGTCATACATGAGCCGATAGTTAGAATTTTGTGGGCCCCATATGTAGCCTTCTTTTCAGCCTCTTCATTAACAGCCTTTAAGTGCTCTTGTTGGTAGAGGCAATGCACATGGGTAATATATCCCAGAGAATGCTTTGGCATTTAATAGCAATTTAAAACTCTCACATCAGATTAATATTGTGTAAGAGTAATGGAAACTGGCAATCTGCCATCAATGACTTTTGCAACATCTACATCAAGGCAATCAAAAGTTCTAAACTTTACAATGGAATAAATTTGGAAGACTTCACCATGATTTGAACTCTTTATTTTCCCCTTAATTAGCAAATGATTACCTACTACAAAATTAACTACAGAACTTAACTTTCTTGTGGAAATACAATTCACTTATTTATAAAAAAGATAGAGGAGGGCATGTCTTCATATTCTTGCTTTTCATTTTTATCTTTCATATATGCATATTGAGATTTTATTCATAGGAAGATATTCCTATTCATATCCCTTCAGATTAAAGTCACCAGTCTTTTATGTCTTAAATAATGTCTTTGAATTATGAAAAAATATTAACTAACCTAATTTGCTTCTTCTAATCTAAAATCCTATTGTTAAAACAAGAACTGGTTAAAACTAATTGCTTAAAACCTGGTTAGAACCAAATTATTGGTTCCTTCACCATTTGAAAAGCCAAAAGTTGTTTAAACCATTAAAAGTCACCTGCACTGACAAATTTCAAGCCAAGTTTTAGGTGGAAATGTTCCAAAGTCCAGAGTTATTCAATTTAAGAGCTTACTTTTTTACCTTTAAAATTCATAATTTAACACTGATGCAACAGGGTTTAAAGGAGCTGTAGTACAGTAAAATGTATATATATTTTTTTACTATAAGGCAAAATCCATCATTCAGTTCCAAGAGGATATAGCTTCAAGAAAGTTATAAAGTCCAATACATTTAAACATATGCCATTGACACCATCAAGTTCTATTGTATTATTGTGTCCTGTCAACCTAAGGGATTATGCCTGATATCATAGTTTTTCTAAATTGGTTCTAGTTCTCTGTGAGGTAGAAACCAAAGATCAGATGATATCTGAATGTCAAATAAATAAATCACCCTAAATTGAAATGTTCCTTCTCTTTTAGTCTTACCCAGTATTTGATAATATCAGTTTAAGTGTCATTGTTCTAACATTCCTACCCTAGGAGATCATACAGTTATGTTTGCTGCCAGTTGCAACAAAACTTTTAAATGCATAATTTAAGCCTCCAAAGTTAAATATTGTTAGGCTATCATTTTGAGCTTGAATTAGAGTTTGAGTTGGATCAGTAAAGGGTAGAGATTTTTTTCTTTTCTACTCTTACTGAGTCATATTTAGAGAGCCTACTAAGTGAACATGACTTTTAACTACTAAAAGACACAAATGCATTCTCCAGGTACGCCTTAAAATTTTCCTTATGCATTTGTTTATAGTCACTGTTATATTTCAGAATCAATGTTACTCCTTAAGATTTTGTAAAAGAATTTTACTCCTGAAGATTTTGTAAAACAGTACTCTATGCCTAAAATACCAGAGTTTGTTTAAGTTATCCTGCTGTCCAGGATTTTAGGAAGATCATTTCCTCTGCATATATGCTATTATGATTTGTTGAGATATATGTGAATCTTTGTCTACATAGATACAGAGGAGAGATAGAAATCACTTATATATCTAGCAGTAAATTTTATAATTTGTCTTTGAGTAAATCAAATATTTACTCAAATATCTAATATCTTTTCTCTAATATGTATCTGAGTAGACAGGGCAAGTGACTAGGATTATGTACTTGTAGTAATTTAGTTAGGATACAGAAAGATAACTACAATATCTTTTTAGATGAAACAAAGCAATTTGCCAATATTTAAGCTTTGCTCTTTCTTATGGCAGTATAAAAACTCTACTCTTATCATATCTTGGAACAAAAGAGATTATTAAATATTTCTGCTCTCAAAAAATATGTTCTATGTTAAAAAAATAAATTACTTAGGAATGAATCCGTAATGGACTCCTTTCTAAGAAGTACTAGTCCCTGTAAGAATTCCCTAATAATATAAAAGAAGAATTAGCTCTTTGCCTAATTGATTATGAAGAAATGGGTATATAACTTATTAACTAATGAACTAGCTGACTGAATACATTTAACTGAAAATGAAACAAAACCAATTAAAGAGATTTACTTATTAGTATAAACAGAAAACAATTAGCTTTCAAGGTAGCAAATCTCACTTTTGTTAGTGTTTAGAATGGACTGCTTAGGCTCATATATTTAATGTTTGGACCCTGGTGATTGGGACTGTCTTTGTGAAGAAATTAAGTAGTGTGAGCATGTGAGAATGTGCCACAAAGGTGGACTTTGAGGTTTCAAAAGTCCACACTAGACCCAGACTCCCTCTCCTTGCCTCCAACTTGCAGATTAGAATGTAAGCTCCGGTGCCATACCTGCCTGTCTACTTCTATATTTCCTGCCATGATGGCTATGGACTCATGTCTGAAATTGTAAGTATGCCTGAATTAAATATTTCTGTTCATAAATTGCCTTGGCCATAGTGTCTTTTCACAGCACTAGAAAAGTAACTAAGGAAAGGTGTAGCCAGTTATATTTTCTTCTGTATTATTTTCACTTAGGCATGCAAAAAAGCCATTTGGCTCAATATAATATAAATTGACCGAAGCAAAAATGCAAAGTAAAATACATAAAAATATAGTCACCCTTTAAAATAGTGTGTCAAAGGAGAAATTTAAAAAACTACCAAATAAACACAAACACATATTTTAATACCTGAATGATTTTTGTTACCATAGATTTTCATATCACCGTGTTTACCATTCAGTTTAAGTAATGTGCATGCTAAGTAAGGGGAAGTTATGATGCTTGCAAAATTACATGTACACAAAAATCAATGAGTATAAGGAAACTGGTTACCTTGAGTACCATGATAAACTTAACAGGCTCCAGTCCTCAAGAACTGGTTGTGCACAAGTATTCTCAATTTGACTTTTATAAAGTTGACACTGAGAGCTAGAATCAGGCAGAGTTCTATAGAGGAACAGAAGGAATAGAATGAATATATATGTATTAAAAGGAGATTTATTTACTGTTTTTATTAGATGTTTTCTTTATTTACTATATCTCCTTTCCCAGGTTCCCCTCCAAAGAAAAGACAAAAAAATAAAAATAAAAAATAAAATACAATAAAAAAACCAAAAACTAAAACAATCCCTTGTTCCCTCCCCCTCCCCCTGCTTACCATCCCACCCCCTCCTGCTTACTGGCCCTGGCATTCCCCTACACTGGGGCATAGAATAAAAGGAGATTTATTATTGACTGGTACCATAGTGGCTTGGTAGTTTGCATGCATAATGGGAGAAGCTGAGAACTTTGTAGCTTCTTAGATCTAGTGCTGCCTGACCAGTCTGTGGTCTAGAGTTTCCTGAAGAGCTGCTTTTGTAAGCCTTGTTGGAGGTTGAAGCAAGTGGAGTTTAATGTCTTCAAAGATGTCAGCTCAATGATAGATAACTTGAGAAGGTATCAGAGCATGCACATACACACTGCTTTATCCTCAAACTTCTTTGTATCTGGTATTGAAAGTGATGTTTATTTGACAATGGGTATTTATCCCTGGATAATAGTCTTTCACATGCCATCTCTCCTCATGGATCTGCCCCTTCCTTCTTGCCTTTCTTATATGTAGCAGTATTTGGATAGTAGGTATTAAAAGCCAACAGAAAAAAAGTCATAATATTATGTGCAATTGCATAGTGTAATGCGAAGTTAACCCACTTCAGCACAATAGCTGTTTTGAGCTAGATGATTATTTCAATAGAGAGCTACACTACACACTGAACATTATAGAGTAGTTGGTGACATTTTCATCTCTGTGCATTGTCAGTAGTTCCCCACTGATGGTAGCTGGTAGATGGAATGAGAAATGTCCGCTGTAGGCTCCGTGGGTTACTAGAGATGCTTAGCAATTGTGACTTTGCTTAAGGAAATATATCACTGTGGGAGGACTTTGAGATTTTATAGTTCACAATCTTTCTAATTTGCTTTATCTGCTTGATGTTTGTATTTGGCTTTACTTTACAAGTTCCTGCCTTTTTTTATTTCACTATGTTCATTGTTTTATTCATAATAGCCAGAAACTGGAAACAACCTAGATGTTCTTAAACTGAAGAATGGATATAGAAAATGTGGTTCATTTTCACAATGGAAAACTATTCAGCTATTAAAAACAAGGATATAATGAATTTTGCAGGCAAATGGATGGAACCAGAAAATATCATCCCAAGTAAGGTAACTCAGACCCAAAAGAGCATACATGGTATGTATTGTTACATGTCCATGGGATGGGTCTCATGATGGGTTGGTTATTGGTTGGCCATTCCTACAGTCTCTATGTGATCCCTGCATTTCATTTAGATAGGATACATTTTGGGTCAAAAGTTTTCTGGGTGGGTTGGTGTCTTTATCCCTTCACTGGGGTTACAGCCCAGCTACAAGAGGTGGATGAACTTCTTCAGTTCTATGTCCCCACCACTTGGAATCTTGGCTAGGGCCAACCTTATTGTCTCCTGGGAGCCTCCTCCATCCCAAATTTCTAGGACTTCCTACAGATTTCCCCCAACCACCAACCCCTAACAGCAGCATATTTCCATTAAGTCTCTTGGCCTTTGGCTCTCCTGTCTCTCCTCATACTTGATGCTGCTCCTTAATTCTCCCCCACTTCCTTCTCCCATCCTGGTCCCTCTCTTCCTATACATCCTGTGACTTTATTGTTCATCCTTCTAAGTGATTACAAACATCTTTGCTTGTGTCTTCCTTAATATTTAACTTCTTTGGGTCTGTGGGATACATCATGCTGGTCTCTTATCCTTCTTGATCCTTCAAGACAAATTAAACCTATCTTCAGTAAGTAGTCATTGGTTGTGTGTGTGTGTGTGTGTTTTGTTTCTTTGTTTTTTGTTTTTGTTTTGTTTTTCTCTCAGTCTGCAAGACAGTCTTTGTCATCATAAAATTTTAGAGATACTTTTACGCTAATCATAGTGATAGAATAACATACCATTTGCATCATTTTTACTTGTCAATAAGATGCATTTCCAAGGAGATGTCAAAGAAGCTAATGTGTTATGTGAGTACCTTTAAGAAGCTTTCCTTGTTTATTTCACTTCTCAACTAAGCAACTTCACCAAAATATTCAGGATGTAAACATCTTTCCTTAAATTATTCTTCTTTAAGTTTATTGTTTCTAAAAGGGAGTACTCTGGATATTGAAGAGTTGTACATGTCTTATACATAGTGCATTAGTAAACAATTAGTAGGAATATTCTCATCAAGACAGGCAGCTCCCTGGTGCAAGGAATAATTCTTTTTCACCCATGTGCCCACAGCATCTATTATATCATTTCTTTCGTAGGAGATCTTTTTTAAACAAAATATATATGTATTAAAAAAAACCTAGATTTCTAAGATTACTAATTTCCAGAGTACAGAACATGAATAAAGTAATTTTAATGTAAAAACAGGGATCAGAGATAAGAATGACAATCACTCAAATTAGGGGGGGAGCAGTAAAAAAAAATAAGAAAAGATGTTGCTGCACTATTTCAATATTAGCATTCCCAGACTTGAGAGGCAAGGGTAGATGGATCTCTGAGTTCAAAGCCCAACCTATAGAGTGAATTCTCAGATAGTCATGTACAGAGAAGTCTTGACTCAAACATAGATGATAGATAGATAGATAGATAGATAGATAGATAGATAGATAGATAGGAAAACTGAAAAGGGGATAACACTTGAAATATAAAGAAAATAGCTAATAAAAAAATAAAGTGGAGATGGATGTGAAAATAAAGAGAACATTAGATCTGCAGCAGGGTGAGCTGTCAAGTAAAGTGACTTATCTGGAATTTGTGGTACGCTGACATTGGGTATTTCTCTCCTCTCCTATTTGCTTTTGGTTTCCTCATCTGTCCACATGTGTTATTCAGTGGTAAATTCTACTGAGTAATGCTTGATTTGTCTTCAGCAAATGCCTGAGAGTCTTTGTATTTTTCTCATACAGTAACTTCCTTGACATGTTTTAGGAGGCTGTTTGCCTGGATGGTGGGATCCTTCATAGACTGTAACATCTGCATTGTGAATACTCTGAGGATCATCTTTGATAGTGTAGAGATTGTATTTCACAATATCTTGTTGCTGTTTTATACATTGGTTTCATATCTTCAGTAGTACCAAATATGTTGAATAACTGGTAGTTAATATTTCTGATGATAAAAAATTTGATAATATATATGTATGTATATATATTTAGATTTTTTATGTTTTTATTTGTTTATTTGTTTCTATTATAATTGCTTTCTCTCCTGAAAACAATTCAGCTTACCAAGTATATTTTGTTAACAACTGGCATCTCACATTTTAGTGATGGTAGATTCTTTTGTAGTATCATGGTGGAATAACAATTGGTCTCCAAACTTTTGTGCCCCATAGGAATTCCAAGTCTTCAAGCTGTCAACTGTGCTGATGACTGACTCATTGGTTTAATGCCAATGCATTTGTCTTGCTTGTCAATCTTCACAAATTACAGCTGCCATTTCTCACTTTTAGAAATATGTCAGACTGACATTTTTAAAGTATTCCCCTGAAGGAAACAATACAGTACTAAATAGGTGTGTATGTGTGTATATGTTTCTGTATCTGTGCACACATGTTGAATAAATAGGCCCTCCTTTATATAATGTGATCATTAAGCATATATAATACTCAAAATTCTGGCAGAAATAAGAAATTTCTTATACATAGAAATGAACAAAGTATTCTTGCGTACAAAATTTTAATAAATTCATTGATGGTAATAAGTATGATTAAATTTTGTGATATTATGGAAACTTGCCAGGAATATTTTCTCTCCATGATACTGTTTGGTTGTTCATCTTATAAGATAGACTATAATGTATTTTTTATTGTCATCAAATTATGTAAAAATGCAATTAATTCTTGTCTTAGTCAGGGTTTCTATTTCTGCACAAACATCATGACCAAGAAGCAAGTTGGGGAGGAAAGGGTTTATTCAGCTTACTTCCATATTGCTGTTGATCACCAGAGGAAGCCAGGCCTGGAACTCAAGCAGGTCAGGAAGCAGGAGCTGACGCAGAGGCCATGGAGAGATGTTCTTTACTGGCTTGCTTCTGGTGATCAACAGCAATGTGGAAATAAGCTGAATAAACCCTTTCCTCCCCAATTTGCTTCTTGGTCATGATGTTTGTGCAGGAATAGAAACCCTGACTAAGACAAATTGGTACCAACATAGTGGGGTATTCCTGTGACAACCTGACCATGTTTTGGGGAGGACTGTGGAAGGACTTTGGAACTTTGAGCTAGAAGAGCCACTGGTTGTTAAGAACTCTGTGGGATGTTCTGTAGGAGCTTGGAAGATCATGTTAAGAACAGAGATGGAGACCTGGCTTGTGAAATTTCAGAGGGAAGATTAAAGACTCTTATCAGGGCCATGTTGTTTTGATTGTGAAGATTCTGTGGTTCTGGTTAGCTGGGGCTGAAGTATCAGCTGTGATTAACAAGATACCAGAACTACTAAAGCAAAAACTTTGCATTACTGGGACTATTGATGCTGGTTAGCTGGAGCTAAGAAATTAGCAGTGATTAAGAAGAGACCAGCATCACTGAGATGACATCTTCTGGTAAGTGTTTTCTGAGAGCACAAAGAGGCTGTGTTCCAGAGATAGCCTAGAAGACAAGGTGTGTACTACAAAGGCAGAGTTGGAGAAGTGACCCAAGTCCTTGGAAGAATCCAGAAGATTGTGAGTGGATCCCAGACAATGGACGGTTGGAGTTTTATTAACAAGATACAAGAATAACTAAAACAATTCTTCAATGCAATAATTTGTAAATCCCTTATGTTATAATAGTTGACTTAATAATGCAACCACTAACCAAGAATTCTAATGAATGCAGAAAAAATTGTCAGGGGTGTGATGTAGAACAAATAGTACTGAGCCAGATGAAGTTCAAATGTTATATGTGCTAGGATATGTCCATTATTTTTTCCTTACCCAGTATAAATAAAAGACAATGGCATTTTATAAACTTATTTAATGTATATTATTTTCACAAAAACTTTCCTGAGAATCAAGACAATAAGGGATTAAATATACTTTTTTTTGGTTATTTAACATAGGAATTCCAAGTAAATAATATAGAAGGACATAAATATGGCATCTGTCTCTAATTTTCTTCTTCTTTGTGTGTGTGTGTATGTGTGTGTGTGTGTGTGTGTGTGTGTGTGTGTGTGTGTGTGTGTGTGAGAGAGAGAGAGAGAGAGAGAGAGAAAGAGAGAGAGAGAGAGAGAAAGAGAGAGAGAGAGATGCCCACATTGCAGCCCTGCTTGCCTGGAACTCACTGTGCCAGCTAGACTGGCCTTAAACTCACAGAAATACACATGAACTGCTTTCTGAGTGCTGGATTAACTATAAGCTATAGGTCCCTCTCTCTCATTTTGAAAAAAAAAACATACTGGGTTTTATAGAAAAGTACATGGGTCAAATATAAGTAGAAAATATAATATTTAAATTTTCATTTGCTTATTTTTTTGAGTGTATTTTTTTTTTAGTCTAAGGGAGTGATATGTATGGAAAAAGAAACAAGAAACAGCTAATATTGGCCCATCATTAACAAAGTTAGTGAAATTTACTCACCCATATTGTTTAGTTATTAACTACTGATATATCCAAACTTTTAATATGTTCTGTTGAAATGAAATCATATACATATATGGTTAAATAACTCATGAAGGATTCATCTGTTTTCATTTAGATCCTGAAGAGAGAAGGATAAATAAAACATGCAAAGTGAAAACTTCTAACTTAGCTACTTGACTGTCATCCTCAATCTTTTGCATTCAGTACTTGGAAAGTTGAAAAGGTTAAACACACACATTTAGTTTGATTTCTTCCATTGTGTATGTTTAAAAATATGTGCTCAGCTATGTTTTTGTATTCCACAGAGAAAAATCTTACTAGCTCAAATTCTATCCATATGTATTTCTGACTGGGGAAAATGTCCAGTCCTTTTTGTCTTTTAGTTAGTCTTTAAATTAGTTTATTTAGTGAACCCAGTGTCTTAAAAACAAGAATTTGAGAGACTATGAGTATAACTTACTAATTCAATCCACATTTACTTTATAAATGAGTAATACAGGCACTAGAAGCACTCCTTGCCATGCATAAAGAGGAAACAGAGCAGATCTACATACATGTACTATCATCTATGTGTATATTTGGATTCAGTATTTTGAATTTTCTTTTAATTCTTTCATGCCTCTCAAAAGTCACAATTTAACTCAAAGTTCCTAAGGCATTAATAACATGGTCCTCTTCTTATTGGCTCTACTGCACTTTTCTCTCGAAATGTAGAGGTTGTAAAGTAGCCACTTTATGTCTTGAGGTAATTCGAAATGTTGATTGACTCATAATATGATTAGAACCTTCCCCCAATACCTAAAGAAGTACCATTGAGTTTTAAAGACATTCTTTATAAATGATTTCAACAATGTGTGGATAATCCAATGAAAACACTCACCATATGTGAATCACAAATTAATTTTATGTCAGAGGCATATACATTTTATGTTTATTATTAAAAATTTTTCCCTAAGCAGTTTACAATAATTCTCTTGTTGCTATGACTGACTAAGCCATTATTGCATTCTAATACTGTTACTAATTTTCATCATCTTATTTATGTGACAGGAATTTGATGAACATGAGTTTCCTCTGTATGATTTCTAATGATAAGTATCTTTCATTTATCTGTCTATATTTCTATCTTTCTATCAATCAATCTATCTATCATCTATCTATCATCTCTCTATCTCTCTATCTCTCTATCTATCATCTATTTTTATATTTTTGTTCATCTGTCTCTTTATCCATCTTTCCATCCATCATCTATCTATCCATTCATGTACAAGTTTGTGGTTTTCCAGTGGATACAGTTGTATTTTGTCCCCACCCTCCAAATGTGTGATGTCTCCCTCTCTCCCCCCTCTCTCTGTATGTGTATGTGTTTGTCCATGCATCTGTGTATCTAACCTGAAAAGACAGATGTTGTGCGTTTGGTCTAATGTTGCTTGCATTATATTAATCTGGGTACCCCAAATTGCAAGAGAATCCACATGTCTGAATGTAAGACACTGAGAGAATCCTGGCCCCAGTTTGTTTTGATTGGTAAATAAAGTCTCCAATGGCCAATGGCTGTGCAGGGAGACAGAGTCAGGACTTTTAGGATTTCCAGGCAAGAGACCATGGAAGGAGGAAGAAGGAGAGCTCTGCCATGCAAAGAGAAGGAGAACCAAGACACCATGCCTGAGAGGTACAGGACAGAGAGCTTAGCCCACCATATAGGAAGGCAGCTTGAGAGGGCTGCACAACTGGGTCTAGGGCAACAAAGATGAAATATAGATTTTAGTAAGTAATAACTTTGAAATATTGAAGTGGTATGGAATAGCCACATGGAGGTTAGGAAGTGGCGCAGACTTTAAGCTGCTTAAAACATATAAAAATATAAAGGATGTGTGAATGTGTCTTTCATTCAGGAACCTAGAATATTGGGCTAGGTAGTGAGGAGTACTCAGCCTCTCAGATCAATTGAGTAGTTTAATTACATACTGCTACAGACAGGTGACACTGTGTCCATGACAAACAAGAGCCAATAATAATCATTTGCGGTCTCAACAAATTGAACATACAAATTTAGCAGAGCCCATTGCAATAATAGTGTGACCTCCAAATTATCCCTTGAATGACAGCATGGATCATTGGCTATCAGAGTTGGTCTAACTTCTATATTGGGGTTTTTGCCTCACTCACTCTAATGCTTCCATCTTACTACCCTGCCTCTTAATTCTCTTAAGAGGCTTAGGTAATTTGTGTAACCATATCTGCATTTTTGTCCAGTGAGATAGCCAGATTTGATTATCTAGCTTTTAATGTTGTGGCTAGAATGAAGATTGCTCATTACAAGGAAGACTAAAATTCTCCAACACCTAAGACATGCCAGGGTTCCAGGGCCAAGAGTGCTCTTGGGGTAGGGGCAGTGAAAGAGAAAACTGATTGATTTTTAAAATAAGGTTTGAAAATATGTAAAATAGAGCCGAGGTCTGGGCAAAAGAAAGCATGAACAAAGGGAGTAGATTTAAAAAGAAGAAAGGAGAGAGAAAGAAAAAGTTATAGAGTCAAAAGTTCAGGGATTAAAAAGAAGAAATCAGCAGGGGGAATGGCTTTTACAAAGGTCGTGAGCCCAAGTGATTGACTCAAAGATTAAAAAAGAAAAATCCTTAGATTAATAAGGGAATTGACTAATTTTGGACATCTTAATATGTCAACAGAGAAAGTACAAAAGTGTCCCCAGGACCTTTGTTCACTCTATTTCCTTTGTTTCTCTGATTCTGACAATAATAATAATAATAATAATAATAATAATAATAATAATAATAATAATAATACTGAACCACTATCTTGACCAAACTCTAAAGGGCTCCACTTCAGTTTGCTTCTCTGGTTTTGCACTGTCTAAATCCACTCACTATTTCAGTTTATCAATTAGGTTGCTGCCTGTCATAAGTAAGACCATTAACTGATCTGCATGCATATTTACCTGGATGCCTCCTTCAGGCCTACGTACTTGCACTTGCTGACCTGAAAAATCACACAGGCAAGCCCCACAGCTGGGCTTACTTCCTGAATTCTTTCTTTCCCTCTTCTGGCTTGCTCTTTCCCTACTGTTGTTCAGCTAAGCTGTTCTCCGCCTATCTATAATGAACCACCACAGAGAAGTTGCTAATCTCTTATGCTTGTTTTCTGATGCCTTTAATAAAGCATAGTAGCTCTTTCTAAAGTCCTGCCTATTCCATTCATCTTGTTATGTGCTAAGGACATCTATTAAGGTTTTCCATTCATCCCAAAAATTTCAACAAGTTTCTTAAATGAATCCAGTCACAGTTTTCTAATTTGTGTAGTAAATAATTGATGTGTTCCCACTGTATTCAGAGTATCCATTAAGACTATGGATTGAACACAAAAGTTAAATCTGTGCCTGAGTGGAGCATATATTTTAAACCTGGGGAATTAAATACAACAACTGCTCTTTGTTCTTGATTGCAGAGGCACAATGTGACCAGGTACTTCAGACTATAGCATTGAACTGTGAGTCAAAATAAAGCCGTTCTCCTTTAAGTAGCTTCTGTCACAGCATTTTCTCACAAGAAATAGGAAAAGAATCAAAGGTAATAACAAGATTATAATAAGATAGGGTATTTAATGTCCTCATGACTAGACATAGACATCTGTCCAGACAATGCTAGCAGTTCACTGATAGGCTAGATACTAACTTATTCTTTGTAGGATTTTGGGAAGTCCAGGGAATTCATGAAAAAACTGAATCTTCATGTCTACAGAGATGGGACAATATGAAGTCAGCAGTTCATTGCTAGCCATTTTGGAAATAGTTCAACTATTATATAATTAATATATACACATACACATATATATTTATGTGTATGTATATATATGTGTGTGTGTGTGTGTGTGTGTGTGTGTGTGTGTGTATGTATATGTGTGTGTGTGTGTGCCATAATGCAAGAAGACATCACCTATAAACAAAAATTCTTCATGGGTTCCCACTTCCCAAGTTAAACCAGTAAGACTCAGACTTGCATGGATCTTTCTAAATAATTTTTTTATGTCAAGATTCTGTACTCTTTGTGAACAATAAGTGTTATGATCTGAGTAATATTTTCAAAGTTATTCTACAGTATTTCAGAGTTAATGGTATTTTTCTAATTGATTCAGAAAATAATTGGTATGTGTCTACTCTGCAAGGCTTATCTATTGTGGGTATGGCAGTGCACACAAAGGAAAATTTTCTTCCTTCATGGAGCAAATACCTTCATCTGAAATTTTAATACAGAAATTCTAATGTCAGAATTATGCTTTGTAAACAACTCACACATTATTCAGACTTAACTGTGCACACCGTGCTCTTCGGTGACGGAATTTAACATGCCACTGCTATGCTATGTGCTGTGCACGAGTGTTTGTAAACGTATCAGCCAACATTGAAAAACATGAAAGAAATGTTATATTGTGAGGACAGAAGGAAATAAAAATGGCTCCTCCACAAAAACACTTAAATGCTGTTAAAAATAGAATGTAAGTACATATAATTATATATTATGATTGTGATATGAGTTCCCAATAAATTCAATAGAGTTTTGTAATATATGTTAATTAATTAAGGTTGAGAGGAAAACAGTATAAGTAAGCAAGAACAGGTTGAAAATCTTTGTTCATTCCTATCCTCATTGAGGCTTCCTTTATCCTAAAACTCTTATCTTCTAAATTAAAATTTGGAAGATTATAAATCTGTTATCTGAAGAAGATAGTGAAACTCCAGGATGAAGAGGGCATCCTGGCTTTACTTATGCATGTGTATTCTCAAGCCAATATTAATAGAAATAAGAAATGTTGATAGATAGAGTAAGAAATGTTGGTGGCTACATGCTCCAACAGTTGAGTTTTGGATTTCATGTACAGTGCTAGCAGATGAGAGGGAAACCACCCCAAACAGTTTCTTATTGTTAACACAATAAGCATGTTCTTGTTTTTCAGGGAACCTGATGGGGTGCCTGGCTGTTAAGTGCTAGGAGATTAGGTATCTTCTTCACTAAATTGACTTGCTAGATAAATATAAAGTTCTCAGCTTTCCAAGTATGTATATTTAAAGAAATACATTTAATGAAAGAAGTCAGCATGGGAGTTGGTATTTCCCCCCAAATATTGAATAGACTGAAACCACGAGGTTATAAAAATAAACCCATCTGCATCATCTGCCAGTATTTCAGAGGTGTGTGAGATGTTAGAGGAACTTGGAGGAACAAAGAATGAGTTACAGATGGGATAGATACAACAGATGCTGTAGGCGGTCATGCTGTGCCATTTCTAGTCTTAGCATCTCCCCATGCCAGTCATGATGGCGCGCTTATGACTCTAGACAGAGGCCAGAATCCTGCAGATTGTGCTTATAAGGCAAATCTGGGGGCCTCCCTTTATAAGTGCTTCTGTTAACTCTCCACTGGCAGAACAAAGCAATATAAAGCAAAACAAAACATCAAATTGTATCTTCCTTGAACAAATGAGCAAATAAGTCACAATTTGTATGCCACTGAGAAAATATAAAACAAGGCAACAACAGTAAATGATGGTTGAGTAGAGAAAGAAAAGGTTCATGTTCATATTTAACACATTGTAAACTGTGAATTTCATGTTTATGTCTGTAGAGGGAGTATGGTAAACACCCTGAGACTGAGGGAGAGGTACATACACTTCTATCATCAACCTTCACAATAAACTTTCTGTATTATACTTAGGAATATTTTAGAATGGGATAGTTTCAAAAGACTATTGGGTTTTTTTTAAGAGCAAACTAATTTTCATGATGGAAAGTATTTTATCCCCAAACATAAATTTGTTGATTCCATTGAGTGAAGAACTTCCAATTATACTGAATGTGGCCATGCATACCTGTAAACTGAGTATTTGTAGGTAGATGCAGGAGGGTCAACAGTATAAGTCTAATCTTAACTACATTGTTTAAGAACAGCACAGGCCACATGAGACTGTCCCATTAAAACTACAGTAATGACAAGAACTATCATATGGATGCAATCACACTGTTATCATAAACAGTATTGTGACTCTCTTCTAATGAGAACTTATGACCAAGTACTACTTCATTCCATAGAATCTCAGCATCACTTCGGATTTCCATAGCACTGTAACCTTTCTATCACTAACCAGCCACACATCATTTGAAGTTATGTCTAGCACTGTAGAAGAAGGCTGGGGAACTACAGGCAGAGCGTCAGGTTTGATGCCTTTATTCCTGTAAACAAATCACTTGCAATATTATCCATAGGTTCCAAAAGGCTTGGTGTTTAATGAAAGAAGGCAATTTTATATAAAGCAAAAACAATGATGACTTTATGACTAAACCGAATGAATGAACTTGATTGACTCAATGGATTAACCTTATCTGTTTGATTTCAGTAGATCAAGACATCAGAGTTTTTGCATATCTTCTCAGAACTCTGATTAGTGAGAAACTTACCTATTTTAGTCTGATATGGCATCCACTTATTTAGGTGTAAAGCACAGACATGAAGGCAAGCCAAATGTGAGCAAGAACCCTTAAACTCGTGTATTCCAATATTCCAATACTGACATCAGAAAAACAATCTGCCATTCAATTAATCAGGCCCTTTCTATTCCTTAGTGTTCTTTTTTTTGGTGTGAGTGGGGGCTATTATCAGCTTTTGGTAGATGTTCTCTTATTTCTTTCCAAAGTATATAAAACTTTAAAAGCTGCATTTGCTAATCATTTGTAAGCAATGTGGTCCTAATTAAAATAATAAATGTGGTCCTGATAAAACTATTACTTAAACAAAACTTCACCTTAGCAGAATGTCACCTGTCTCAACTGAAGGTATGTGCCTCTCCAGGTTATTGAAATTTATTTGCAAACAATGGGGAATTTTACCTTCATAATTATTTTGTTACCTGAAATCTTGTACAAAATACACATGTTGGTGGTTGTTAATATTATGCCATTTTTTGTCTCCTCACTGTTATGATAGTGTGAACTTTATACCCAATTTTATAGAAAAAATCCACACTATCATATTATATATTATGTAATTTATAACCAAGAGATTTAAAAATTTAGCTGAACATTTGAGTGGTGAAGTATAATGTCTGACTATGGAGTTGTCTAAATTCAAATTTGGTTACTTTGGATGCTATTTGGCTCAACTGGACTTAGTTATTATGAAATTTCTATGCTAATTCTCTCTCAGGAAAGAAAAAAAATTACAGTACAAATTTCTCAATCATGGAACTGTATAGCTCATGTCCCAAACTCATAGTAAAATTTATGTAAAAAATTATCCTATTTTTCTGAATATAATCAACACTAACCATTTAAAATAATGGCTTAGAACTTTTTAAAAGTTAATTTTATGATGCCTGATCTTTAGAAGATGTTGTATACTGATCATGTTTCAAGTTGGTTTTTATTTTATGTTTTTCTCTGTAGTTATTTCTCTGTGTTGTATTACCTCTTATTTCATTAATAAGAGATACAAAGTCTAATTAAAATATCATCTTATTGGCATCACTGAAATTGATTTCATTATAGCTGATGGGCTATTTTGAAGCTAATGCAGACCTACCTACTCATGTGCTTTGGCCTGATTTGTCACTGTCTTCTACTTCTCTTTGTGAAAGACATATGATATTGCTACTACACCAATCTCATTCTCAGTCTAGGGCAACCTCAAATGCAATATCTTGTTATTTACTGAAAATAAAAATCACTGTTGGACATGACCTCAGTTTACCTGGGTTAAATTAAACCATTAAAATATCCCAGCTAGGTTGTTGAATTTAAAGATGTTTAAATGGAGGAGGGTAAACAGGTAAATAATAAAATGCACTCTACTGTTTTTTTCCTTCAGAGTCCTGGGAAAATGTAGTCCTACAACAAGAAACATTTTAGTATGAAACTGCTGGATTATTAGAAGGGGTATGTGGCATTAAGATATTTTAGCTCTTACATTTTTTATCACATCAAGCTATTTTTTTCTTTTCCACTTTTATTATTAACCTTTTTATGGAAAATTGGCTTACCAAGAATTTATGAATTAATAAGTCTATTATAATGATGAATGATAATTACCATTTAAATCCCTACTCATTCATCAGCTTGTTCCCTGCACGTCAGGTGACACAGGAGTGCAGGATTACTTGTCTGGTGAGTATTTTTCAACTGATTGTTATACTTCCTTGAACTTTACAGCCTCACACCATATTTTTTAAAGAGTAATAAAATGTAGTTAAGTAGTTTGATGAAGAAATTACAGATCACGCTATAAATAACAGATCAAGTGACTTCAATATTTTCAGAAGATTGTCCTTAGGTTCAAGTGACAAATGGAGAGGGCCTAGATGGGTCAAATGAAAAGTTCATTGTCAGTTTCAAAGATTGTAGGAATGGTGAAGTTAGAGTAGCTGAACTAGTCACTACTCAATGTCTGAGTGTCAGAAACGTCATCATTCAATGTATGGGAGATCTTGAAGATAGGTATTAGTGGTTTCTATGCTGCTACCTATAGAGGGGCACCTAGTCTTTGTGCCGAGGGTGCACTACCCTGGAGCTTCAACACACAGTGAGTTCAAATGTCTTTTAAGGGGCAGCTGTGGGGCTGGTTGAAGTTCTCATTCAGGGTATCATAGTAGCAGAATACTTTCACATCTACAGGTTGCATATGTTTCCTCTTCTTGAGAACACTTTAATCAAGCTGTTTTCAAAATGCAAACAATATGTTAAAATGTTAATTATTTTGTCTCCTATTATCACTCACTAATAATGCAGGGATTTTCAAAGCTTGTGAACTTGGATGCTGCCTGTTTCATTTCGGGTTCAAATGAAACACTTTCGCTGTTGCTTGCTTACTTGTGTTTTTCTTTTTTCCCACGAGTGAGTGAGGAACTCAGTAGAATATACACTCTGGATCCTTACATTGATTTTGCCCCCCTCTTCAAAATCATCATAACAAAAAGGGATGCTAAGTGAATTTAATCATTAAATGTTCAGCAAATAAGGACTAGCTAAGTCTGTCTTTTCTAATTAAGGATAATAACTGTGTTAGAACATACATTTTTTACAAGCTCAATAATCATCCTAAACAATGAGAATCTTCTTTACAGTTAGCCTTCACTTAAAATTTCTCCTAAATGGAATTGTTTCTAATCTATTTTATAATATGGAACCTTTATAACAAGGGAAAATCAGTTGAGTATTTGATTTACTTTGTACATAGCGCGATAATTGGAGCTATGCATTTTTGAGGAAGGGACACTGATCCAACAAGCATTGATCATCTGTAAAAAGAAGTTCTAAAATTTTACTGCACATCAGAGTTCTGTAGAAGATAACTGGCTCATCATCAGGTATTCTGATTTAGTAGATCTGAGAAGGCTATATATGACAGTAATTTTAACTTGATCATAGGAATACTTATTTCTAAACAATAATATATATTACTATGCAATTGTTCAAAAGGCATTAATTTATTATTATAGTTTTGGGTGGTGGGGTTCAGATGTAAATGAAGAAGTAAAGAATTTAATAATTAAGGCCAAGACTTTTGGACATTTTAGAAAATTGCATTTCCTTCCCTCTGTAAGTTCTTGAAGCTGTCTGTATTCCTGGGCTCTTCACTCTCCACTCTGTATTTTGTTTTACATCTTCTTCCTCACTAGAATTCCAGGACCTCTCTCTCGTTAGGACCCTGTGTTTACCTTAAGTCTATCTGAGTGGTCCAAGAAAATGTCCTTCAAGATTTTCCCCTGCATCACAAAACTTTCAATTCTCTTTACTAAGTAAAATAAGACATGCACTGGTTCTCAAGGGCCCATAGCATCTTTGAGGGACTATTAATTTTCCTCTATTTGCAGATGATACTTATAATGACACAGTTGAGAAACACCGATTAAAAAAAGGAAATTAACTAGTGATATCTGCTCTGTTTTGTTGCCAAATATGTTAAGCATGATGGACTAAAGCTACAGTTTACAATTCAATAATTCTACTGAATAACTCTAAGTCATGTTTCTCTATATTTGCTCATTGAAATCAACCAAGCAAAAACAAAAGCATTTATCGTCCAGCCTACTTGGCAATCAACTACCTTAGACGTTGTGGAGTTGTAGCTAGAGTTATCAGGGTATTTGAAATCTCTGTCCTTTCAATCCAGTTGTGAGCTACTGACATGTGGACATACAGAGTAGTAGCCTGAAAGGCCCTAGATGTTAGGAGTATAAAAGTTAATTGGATCCCTTGTGGAGTTTATATGACATTGAATAATCCAAGAAACAAACTTTTTAAATAAGATAATAAATAATATTTTTAAATATTATTGTTAAGTTTATGAGTATGTTTCTCTGTCTGTGCATACAGAATAAGGAGCAGGATTCCATGGAGCTAGATTACTGAGTTACTAAATGTAATGCTGAGGCCTGAACTGTGGTCCTCGGAAAGAGATGTAAGTGCTCTTAACCACTGAGCCATTTTTCCAGCCCATAAATAACCATCATATTCTATCTTGTTTGAGGTCTACATTCTACCTATATTTACCATGTATAAATGTAGCTGGCAGCATTATTGTCTTTTAAAGCAAAGCTTCAGGAAGATGTGTTGCAGATTTAATAAATCATTTAACTTGATTTTATTTTTAATTTATTTATTTTATGTGTATAAGTGTTTTGCCTGCATGTATGTATATGCATGTTTATGCATGATGCTCAAAGAGAATAGAAAAAGGTGTCTGATCTCCTGAAATGGGAGTTAAAGATGGTTCTGAACCTGTGGGTGCTAGGACACATACATAATGGTCTGAAGATTGTAGGAGTAACCAATACCAGATTGGATTTAAGGCCTATTCCATGAGATAAAAACCTATCCCTGAAACCGTTCGGGTGGCCAAGAATCAGAGGATCAGATAGGCCAGGGATCTAGGGACCAAATCAAACACACATATTCTGCTCGAGGACTGTAGCCAGAAAGTGACCCCTAAAGAGATTCTGCTATACTCACAGAGCAGTTTCTTCTCGGCCATCATCAGAGAAGCTTCCTCCTGTTGTAGACAGGAGCAAATCCAGAGACCAGCACTTGGACAACATGCAGAGAGTGAGAGTTCTTGGAAATTCCACTAAATGTCATGTCTTTGTCAAATCTCTCCTCACAGGACTCAGAGGACCCTGTGGAAGAGGGGGCAGAAAATGTAACTGTCACAGGGGATATAGCACTTTACACAGAGTACCAATACACTCATGAACTCACAGACACTGTGGCAGCATGCACAGGGCCTGCAGGCATCTGTGCCAGGTACAGGCCCAGCACTGAAAGGAGAAGTGAACACAAGCCCCCTCCATGCCAAACCCAGAAGCTGTGTCCAACTGATAAACATTCGCAAATGAAAAAAATAGTTCTATCCAATCCAGTCTTCCTGAAGATACAAGCCAGTCTTAAGTGTAGGCCTCATGCCCAGCGGCAGATGGCTAACACAAACAAATTCAATGGCATCTTTAGATGTTGCTTTTCTCATAAGGTTTTGACTGGAAAATTTTTTTTAAAACCTTGCAGGTCTTTTGCGTATATAGGATGGTTTCCAGTTTTGTGTTCTTAGGTGCCGCTCTCGCTCTCTGCAGGCAAGTCTAGGCTGAGAGGAAAGGACCAGGTCCAACCGGTCCAACTGAGTCTTTCCAGAGCTGAAGCAAGATTGTGAGTGTCTCATCTTGGATCTCCTACCATCCAGAGAATAACCACCCGGAACTGGGAGTCTGTTAAGGCAGGAACTAGTTTAATTGTATCAATCTTATGTTTATAAAAGGCTGAGAGAGGAGGTGGGGTTTTTTGCTGAGGTAAGATGATGTAGGGGGAGGGGAAGGGTGACTAAGGGTATGGGGTGACTGACAGAGCCAGGTTATTCCACATCAACAGTAGCTAGGCACAGGCAGGCTTAAGCCAGTATTTCTGAGTCACTCCAGAACAGAAGTGAACAGCTCAGGCTTCCTCACTAGGCCTCAGTATCTGGCCGATTAAGGCCCAACACTTAGGGTTTTCCTGTGTATATAAGCATGCGTGTCTTGTGCTTTCCTTTGGCTAGTTTTCTTCTCTGTGTTTGTTGTATCCTAATATGGTTTGTTTACTTATTTTTTGTCTTGTCTTATTTCATTATTATTTTTTTTTTACTAATGGATTTTCATTTTATTTTATTTTTTTAGATATTTTCTTAATTTACATGTAAATTTTTCCTTTCCCAGTTTCCCCTCGAAAAAACAAACAAACAAACAAAAACAACAAGAACAAACCCCTGTTGCCTCCCCCCTCCCCATGCCTGTCACCCCACCCTCTCCCACTTATTGGCCCTGGCATTCCCCTACACTGGAGCACAGAACCTTCACAGGGCTGAGGTCCTCTCCTCCCAGGGTCTCAACCACCAACCAAGGACTGCACATGGTGGGTCTGATTGTTCTGGCAGCACGTATATAGTAGAGGATTACAAATTTGATCATTATTATTCTTTAGACATCTATTTGTTTTCTAAGGAAAGAGAGAAATGAATGGATTACTATGGAAGAGATGGTGGGAGGAATCTCAGAGACAGGAAAGGAGAAACAACAATCAGAATGCATTGTATCATAAAATCTATTTTCAATAAACGAAAGAAGAGGAGGAAAAAAGGAACCAAGTCTTATACAATAGAAACAAATGCTCTTCAGCGCTAAGCCAGCTCTCCAGACATTTTATTCAATGTTCAACTATTTTAACTCCAGAGTCAATATCACAATGCCATTAAGTTTATCCTTTTTCTTTTTAGAACTCACTGTTATTGATATAACAACTTCTAGTGCATAAATGATTCTAGTACAGTGAGTTTGACTTGTAAGAGGATTGGGTAAAGTGGAGATGCAAAGGGCACGGTCATGTTTAAAGACAATCAAGTGAATGATTTTTTTAAAACACCAAAGGCAAACAAAATACCGGACCAATCCTGTTTCAGACTACTTGGCTGGCGGGAAGCAACTCCTAAACGCAGTGGGTTTCCCGCTTAACTGTCAATTTCTCAGCTCTTTAATCTTTGGTGCCTTATTAAAGTTTTCCACGCAGAGCATTAAACCTTTGGGGTATAATTGACAGTAATTGCCTCAATGAATTGCTCTTCTGCCTTTCTATTTCCAAATTCACAGAGCTGGAACACACATGTGGGTTGTGTCATCAAAAGCAATTATCAATAGTCCAACAGCAGCCAATCATGGTAATGCCACCATGAAGTGTAGACTTCCAAGGTTGAACGTGCATTTTAAAACTGGAAGTTCATTGAGTATCTTATTGTTCACCCAGCCTAAAAAAAAAAAAAAGACCAGAATTAATGGGTTACTTCTTTCCATTGCACATATTTACTGAATGAATTTCATATGAATGACTAGAAGAGTTACAAAGGTAGAACTCAAAATCAGGCTTTCCAATATTATGGTTGAAGCCTAGCATTGTTGCTTGTGGTAGCAGCAACACAGGAAGGCCAAATGAGGTAGCTAGATTTCACATTACAGCCTTCAGATTTAGTCAGCTTCTCAACGAAAGCAAAACCAAGGAGACAATAGCATCATAAAGGAAGAAGTTTCTCTAATTGTATATGGAGCTGTTTAAATTTGTTATATTTTAATAAAGTTTTAGAAGAAACTTTGACTACAGTGGAGAAATGTTTATATGTAGTATGATAAAATACATAGGCTTATCAAACTGCCTAGAGGTTGGATGTCTACTATATCCCAGTTGCAAGCCATGGATCAAAACACATTTAAAAAGGTAAAACAATCTGGGCATGGTGACATATGCTTGGACATCAAAAACTCTACAGGCAGGATTTCCAGGGACTTGAGTTCAACCTCAAAATAAGCTACAAATTAAGTACAGTGGAAACATTGTGATATCCTGTTTCAAATATAGATAGATAGATAGATAGATAGATAGATAGATAGATAGATAGATAGATAGATAAACAAATTGATGGATGATGGTGGTAGTTAGGTGGGTGGCTGGGTAGGAGATAGTTGGGTAGATAGATAATATATAAATGATAGAGATGGATGGATGATAGATTAGATGGAAAGATAGATAGATGATAGATAAATAAATAGAATTAATTGGAAGGTTGATACTGAGCATAAAGTCTAGACATATGAAGAACACCTTGTGTTCCTGGGTAATATTAGAGTATATTGGGAATGATTAGAATTTTTTTTTGGAATGGTTCACTATGTCTTCTTTGAGTTCATCAAGGACATCGCCATGCATCAAATTTTCCTGTAACACAGTCTCTATTGCTGCACTACCCAGTGTCATGAAGAATGAAGTCTTTAGGGCTTCTGTGCCCACCTTTATCACATAATCTTTGTCCAAACACTGAGGATGTCTTTAAAATCTATGCCTGTCTGTCTGTCTATCTATCTATCTATCTATCTATCTATCTATCTATCTACCTACCTATCTATCTATCTATCTATCTATCTATCTATCTATCTATCTATCTATCTATCTATCTATCTGAAACTTTTTCTTCTTATTCCTCATCACACTGGATTACTGTTACATAAAGGGAGTTCTATGCCAGATTCCCATTCCCTAATGTTATTTTTTTTTTATGTAATCCAATTTTATTCACTGGCATATTTTCATTGAACCATCATCAATACATCTATGGAATGAAACCAAGTTGTTCATATTAATAGTACTATAGATGTGTTGTGTTTTTTTTTTTTTTAATTTTTATTTTTAGAAATTTTCTTTATTTACACGTAAGTTTCTCTTTTCCAAGTTTCCCCTCGAAAAAACAAACAAACAAACAAAAACAACAAGAACAAACCCCTGTTGCCTCCCCCATCCCCATGCCTGCCACCCCACCCTCTCCCACTTATTGGCCCTGGCATTCCCTTACACTGGGGCACAAAACCTTCACAGGGGCAAGGTCCTCTCCTCCTATTGATGATCGAATTTGCAATCCTCTACTATACACATGCTGCCAGAACAATCAGACCCACCATGTGCAGTTCTTGGTTGGTGGTTGAGACCCTGGGAGCTCTGAGGATACTAGTTAGTTCATATTGTTGTTTGTCCTAAGAGGCTGCAAACCCCTCGGCTCCATAGGTCCTTTCTCTAACTCCTTCTGTTAGACAAATATTTTCCCCTGCTTTCCTTCTCATTAATCCCCTGAGCTCCAATGCTATCTCCTGCGTTCCTAAAAATGCAGCACATCTGTTTTACGTGTGTGCCTAATGAATACAGCAATCTGATTTCTTTCTGATATCCCATCCCATTAAATCTGCAATCAAGAACTTAATAAAAATTAGACTCCAGAATTCTCAGTTCCCTAATCTTAAACTTCAGTGAGTTTTTCTTCATATCTACCATAGACTATATGCTGTAAAGTGCATCAGAGCTGCTTATGTATGTAACTTATATTATTTTATAATTCTGTGGTGTCTTTACATATACAGGCTGAGACTTCATAGCTCTAGGCACTGAGTTCAGTGTTCTGAACTTACTTATCTAACATTTCAATGACTGTGAATATTTATCCCTAGAATTCTTACTTTTCCTGTTCATTTTAGCTGTCTAAATATCCTCCTTCATCCAGGACAGAAAAATAGTGAGCCCCAACCTACAACATTGCTATATTCTTTCAATGCCTTAATGTTTTTGTCCAGTTTTACTGATTAACACTATACCTCTTCATTTAGGTTAAACTTTAATGCCAAGATAAACTATGTAAGGGGTCTAGGGAGATGCCTCGGAGGAAAAATACTTGCTATATTAGCATGGAGAACTGAGTTAGAATCTCCAGTACTCATGTAAAAACCTGGCCTTAGCATGCACTAGGGACTAGAAACAAGCAGTGTGGTGTTACTGCACAGTATGTCTAGCCAATCAATAATATCTAGGTTCAGTTAGACGCCTTACTTCAAAAATCAAGTCAAACTCAAAGGAAGAAGATACTTGGGGATATGCACTACACACACACACATACACACACACACACACACACACACACACACACAGAGTCACACAGACAGACAAAAGGAGACCCACACAATGTGGGTGGGGGGAAGAGATCAATGTTTTGAAATGTGTAGCCAATTGTACCATCTTTCTTATTAACAATTCTCTAGGCATGTCTACATTCTCAAACTTCATGCCACATGGTGCAAATCCTTGTTCTCTTCATGCTGGGCTCTGTCCAGACTCCAGGATTTTGAATGACTGTCCTTTTTGATGAAATTCCCTCTTTCCCATGTTTTGTCTGGTTCTGGGGCTTCTCCTTGACACTCCTAAGCAGAGATCATCTTTCTCTTCCCTATAACCTTCCATTCCCTCATATATTTTACATCTTGCACTTATCAAAACTTCATTACAATGTGTGGACATTCCCATTTACTATCCTGTACTATCAGGTCTCTGTGACAGTAAGGCTATTCAGATCACAACCCAAAAGCCAGTGGGGCATAACTTTTCTCTACAGATTAAAAACAGAGAAGAGTGTTTAACCCATACTAAAGATGTAGAAAAATCCAATATCTGTGAGTCTCCTGTAGAAACATTATATTAAAATAGACAGGAAATGGAACTACTTTATTTGGCTGATATCAGGAATGTGGAAAAAATTGGAAAACAAATGTGAGTTTGAGAATGATGAGGAGTAAGGATTTCGCTGCTAAATGGAAGCAGACACCCAGGGTTCTTGGCTCCCAAGAACAACCAGTTCTCATTAGAAAACTTCAGACCCTGCCAGTGAAGATTGGATGCTAGTCTACTTCCCTGAAAACTATTTGATTATTTAGGGGATTTAAGCTCACTGAACCACGCCCCAAAAATATCAGTGCACTGAAAACCAATGGCTTATTTCTGCAAACAGTTTAACATCTTAGGGGTAAATCTATCAAGTAAGCACTGAATGAAACCTGTGGCAGTGGGGACAGGAAGGGACAGGTGTCACCAGGAGATCCACGTATCAACATAAATGCACTGAGGTTTTAGAGCTGCCTCGCATGTAAGAAACGGAGACTGTAGAAGAAACATGCTGGTGATGGTTTGCATGCTATGGAATGGTTAAGCTAGAATGACAGCAGAAACCATGAAGCAATGTCAGTTGGCTGAAGAAAAGGCATTTGATGAGAGGGAGTGTAGGGTCATACAGTGTGCAACAATTTTTTTTTTTAAATCAATGCTTGAGACCTGGAAGCTAATTTTAAAAACATATGGCAGTTAAGAGGACCTTTAGACATTAACCCAACTCATACATAAATGACTACTCTTTCAGTCTTAAAAATATTCTCAAACTTTTCTCCTACTTGCAGGCCCTAGATTGAATTATTTTGAATTAAAACTAGAGGTCTTACAAAGCCACATGTGAGCCATGTGCACAAAAATGAGCATAACTTAATTATGTGACATATTTCTATATAAGGAACACATGGCAAACTTACTCAAGAGCTCCAGTTTTACCCTTGCTCTATTTCAGAACAGAGTTTAAATAAAGAAGTTTGTGGTTTTTTGCTTAGTATTCATTTGTATTTGTAATTGACACAGAAGCATTGTGTTAGCCAAAAAGTAGCTCCCCAAGAAAAATATTGTGGTGTGTTTAATGTCTGCCAAGAGCTAGAGACTGGCAGACCACGTAAACAGACAATAAATTTAAAACTTTGGATGTATTTGTTCATTTGTGTATAATTTTTCCATTCATTGCAGCAGTGTTTTACATCTAATAAGTTATTCAGTATCTAAAGGGATTAGGTGTAAACTAGTATAGACGTTAAAATATGCTCTAAAAAAAATACTGTTTGTTGATATTGATGACTTATTCATTCCCCAGTTGCTAAATCTACACTGAGTTCTACAGACTGATGTCCAGAGCTGCCAATATGGCACTTTTCATCAACAAACATTAGGAGATTCTGGGGCATATATCTGCAGACATGCACACACATACACAAAGACCTCCATGATAACAAATAATCAAGGAATGCCCCCTTTCATCCTATTTCACTTGCTTATCTATACGGAATTAAAAAAAAAAACACCTTAGCATATGGTGTTTTGCTTTGCTTAAGGCTGAGGCGAAAGGGAAAACTGTGAGTATGCAGAAGTCTAATCGATAAAGTAGAAATGTTGATGATCGATGGAGAAGCACCACTCTATGGCCTAAGCGAGCTCAGGCTCCACTGAATCTAAGACCTGAGATCGTGCAAATGAAAGCTAAGGGAAGAAAATTGATCTTCAGACTTTAAAGCATAGGAGCAGATGTCTGCACATGGGTGTTCCTACTGATAACAGTTATGATTTTGCCATATCAGACCGACCATTGGTTTAACAGCTCATAAACTGAAGCCAGCTTTGTGAATGATCATTTCATTCCTGAAAAGTAACCATAAACTAAGGGGGAGATACTGAGACATTAATCCTCAGAGCAGGCAGCAATCCCAGGCCCAAAAACTTAATGGGGCTGAGCTGAATGGGACATAACAAGATGACTAGTCTAACAAAATACAGCTTGCGTCTTCCAATGGGTAAGGAATGTTCTTTTGCCATTTGCATTTGAACGTGAGAGAACATAAAGTGCCAGTTAAACCGAGTAATGTTGCATAACTAAATCATGGGGGTTTTGTTCAGTTCTCCAGTACAGTAGAAAGCTCCAACTGGAGGTATTGTTTTAATCAAGGGTTTGAATAAGCAATGCCTCATAGTTTTCAGTGTCTAACTACACTCCTCTCCCCACAAGGCTATATTAATGAAAGCTATATTCACAAAATGATTTTATATAAGTAGGCATAAAGAGGTTTGGGGGGGGAAGGATATTTAATTTATCTAAAACTGTGGAAGCAATGTAGAAAGAATTTGCAATTTGATATTAGGTGACTGTGTATAATTTGTAGGTGATTAGTTATGCTATTGGTCTTGACTGGGCTAAACAAAGTATCATATATGATAGAGAGGTTTTTATTTATTGGCTCACTTGTCTTCAGTTGGGAAGACAATTGAAGATTTGCATTGAGTGACTACTGTAGGATTAGGCCTGAGCACTTGCAAAGTTCTGACTTGAATTTCACAAAGCTGAATTACTCCTGACCCGGAAGACTCACTCACAGATAGGATGATGGCCAGCCCTCAGAATACTTTCCATGCTTACATGCTCTGGAGTTTTGCACACTGCTTTAGATACATGCCTTTGTCATTAATGAGAACTGAATGGGTAGACCCCTGAATGACATTTTAGAGAAGGGAGAGAAAAAATTCTAGCAAGCAAAATCGTCTGGCTGTAACATAAAAGAGAACACTGTGTTAAGTCAGGATGATAATACAAGACAGGTAATTTACACTGCTGGCAGAGTGATTAAGACTCCACATTGCGTCCCACATTGTAGTAAATGAAAAGAGATGGGGTGTGTTAAAGTTTAGAAAATCGCAGTATATTTTTCTTGGGGAAAACTTGAACCACCTCAGGAGGTTATTTTTCCAAACTTGAAAGCTTTCCCTGTTCAATATTCTTCATACTTTAGAAGAAAATGTCAACTTTTTCTCTTGTTCATGGTGTCTACCAGTTTTAGAGAGTGTTGCCACTAGTGTGCTGAGCTCTCTGCCTGCTTATTTTATCAAGCATGCTTTCCTTGAAGATAACTGAGAACACGATGTAATGAGGGAGGTTATGAGGGTGGGATGGTGAAGCTAAGGTTGAAATGCTCCATTTAGTTCATTTGTCAACTTCCTTTAATCCATACTGGTGCTCTAAAGTCTCATCCACTTAGGCCTTGGGGTTGTGAGGCTGAGTGATAGTCTGTGGCACTTCATTACTGAGGGACAAAGTTGAGACTAAAGTCTTGGTGTTCAAACTCCCTGCAAGTTCTACTCGTTGGTTTGGCTGCAATCTTACCTTCCATACAGTTTCCCCAGCATGAAATTGTTTTGTGATGTCTAGATGAAATTTCACTTAATTGTGCACAAAAGGTCTTTGTCTACAATAAAAAAAAATAAAAGTGTATGTCTGGCTACATATAATGACAAAGGTAATAAGCCACACAATTAGTAAATACGAGCAAAACAAAGTGAAAGGATTTTGCCTTCCCTGTCCTGCACCTTCTTTCTCCCCTGCTTCCTCCTGTGAGAAAGTGGAGGCTGCTTCTTGAGTATGCAACCAATTTATCAAGCTGAAATTTTCCTAGGAAAAAGATGCCAGTCTACTTCTACCTTGACCAGACTGGGACACAGCCCAGCATTTCCCACTAACACTGCAGAGGCCAATGTTAAAGATTGGAACTGAGAAGAGGCCATTTCAGTCCCACTTCATCTGAAGGTGCCTCAGATTGCTGCACAGTGGTTTAACAGCATCTCCCAGTTCCCTCCAAAGTCAAATTGGTTCCACGATCCTCTCTCGGATCTTCTCTCAACTTCTGTTATTTTTACATTTCCAGGTGAAAGAGAGCCAGGCATGGTGGCGCACGCCTTTAATCCCAGCACTTGGGAGGCAGAGGCAGGTGGATTTCTGAGTTCGAGGCCAGCCTGGTCTACAGAGTGAGTTCCAGGACAGCCAGAGCTATACAGAGAAACCCTGTCTCGAAAAAAAACAAACAAGCAAACAAACAAACAAAGAACAACAACAACAAAAAAAACAAAAGCAGGTGGAAGAGAGATTCAGAAATCATGTTCCTTGATCCTGGCATTTACGATTTCAAATCCTGCACAATGATCTGGCTTATATCTTGCTGGTATTAATTATTTTAAGGCATTGGCATACACTTTGCTTTTAATAACTTGTTACCAATATAATGCTCTCTGCTTATGCAAGTATAGCGAACTGTATGTCTCAAAAGTTACTGCCATAAACTGAAGTTAGCCAAATCCCATAGAAAACATTTGACAAGACATATCATGAATTTTCAAATAGCTATATCTTTTTATATTTTATCATGTAATTTGAGACAGTCTAGCTATAGAATTCTGAATACAAATAATATAGACATAGACGCTAGTTTTAAAACATATCAGGAATATATAATTAGAAATAATATATAGGTTAGTAAATACAATAATGGTAAAAAAATGGAATATCAGGCAGGCACAAATATATTTATAGAGTTTATATAATGATAAGGAAAAAATCAATGGTGATTGTTTAAATGAAAAATATAAAACTCAGGCTATAGTTTTTTACTTGTAATCTAGTAATCATGCCAAAGTGGCTAAATGGATTGTGTAAATGTCTGTGCAAATACATTTTTGCATTTCAGTAATTCACCAAAGTCTTTATAGTGACTGTCTTTAGCACTGGTTCTCAACATGTGGATTGCGACCCTTTTGGGGATTGTATACCAAATATTCTACATATAAGATATCTGCATTGTGAATCATAACAGCAGCAAAATTACAGTTATACGGTAGCAATGAAATAATCTTATGGTTGGTGTTCCCCACAACATCTGAAATTGCATTAAAGGGTTACAGCATTAGGAAGGTGGAGAACCACTCGTCTTCTAGGACTTGAATATTAGGAAGCATTTATTCTTTCCTATTGCAATGTGTTTTAATTTCATATGCTTAGTGGGTTCCTTTTTTAAACATCAAAGGGTAGTACTCAAAAAAGATGCAAATATTAAAGTCTTGGAAAGTAGCACCATGAAACTCGTTACTTATAGAAGATATAATCTAAAGTATTTATTCTTTCACTTTTCCCGCATTAGAGATAATAATACATCTTGTATTCAGAGCATGTTTTGATCTGTTTTCTCTCCAGACTTTCTCTGAATATTAAGCTGTTTCCTATTATCTTAGTTCTACTTCACAACCATCAGCCCAGACTAATCATTGTCCCCATTTGAGATCCTTCTACGGCTCTAGTAAAAACTCAACAATTTCTAAAAATATTGTTTTTATTTTTTGTACAAATATTTGCCTGCATACAATTTTGTAAAAATCAAAAAAGAAAAAAAAAACTAATTTATTAAAATAAGAGCAGGTAGAAAGCTGGAGTTGAGTAAGAAAATGGAAACTGTGATGGTGGTCAGGCCCACAAATTAATTTAAAGTAGATCCCTGGCTATCAGAAGGATCAAACCAGGAAGTTGGACCAACTATTATACGTCACTAAGGATATTATACAACCAGGAAAACCTGGTCAGCTAATTTAACAGTAGCTTTAAAAAGAGCTCAGATTAGACAAGTTGTATCTAGAAGAATGGACAGGAGTTAAAGGAACAGTAGGTGAATGGACAGATAAGTGGCACCCTAAGAAAGTCAGCAACAGCGGTCACGTGAAGGAGCCATGATAAAACCACATCCTCACAAGACCTTGGATGTCTTGAAGGTAGAATTTGGTGAAATAAAGTGAAGTAAGGATTTGAAATATTTAGAGGATCTCAGATTGTTTGGGGGGAAATGTTTATCTGAAATAACACGCCAAAATAGACAGAGAAAAGCTTATATGGGCTCAACCTTGCACAAATAACTGGAGGCAACTGAGGAAAGCTAAGAGAGGGAGAGGTGGTCTTACCAGACAAAAGCACACCCATTGGTTGACCAGTGTCAAGTATCCAGCCTTGAAAACATCTATAGAGGTACCATTATATGGATTTAACAGGTTACATTTAAGAACACATATGTATGCACACATACAAATATGCATACAACAATCAGTGAAAAAAAGCTGTGAATTTGAAAGATAGTAGAGAGGGCATGTGGTAGAGCTTGAGAGAATTTTTTTTTAAAGATTGTGCTGTATAATATTAAAGGTATGGAAGTAATGACATTGAAAAAATAATAGCAAGAATTTTCATTTGTTTATCATCTTTGTGTCCACGCTTTATAAAAACTGACATTTTATATACTCATTAGAAAATTGTCAAACTATATTGTTCCAAACATTTTAAGATGGTACTCAGTGATGGTGGATAGTCAATATAAAAGTTACAGGTCTAGAGGGATGGTTCACCATCCAAGGGCACCTGCTGCTCTTGCAGAAAATCAGAAGATCAGGGTTTGGTTCTCAGTACACACATGTTAAAGTACATAATGGTCCCTAGTGCAACCCTAGTGCAAGTGCAGTTACAGTCCTCAATACCATGATAATAAATATCTTATTTAGGGTTTTACTGTTGTGAACAGACACCAAGGCAACTCCTATAAGGACAACATTCAATTGGGGCTAGCTTACAGGTTCAGAGGCTCAGTCGATTATCATCAAGGTGGGAACATGGTAGCATTCAGGCAGGCATGTGTGAAGGAGCTGAGAGTTCTACAACTTCATTTGAAGGCTGCTAGTGAAATACTGACTTCCAGGGAGCTAGGTATTGAAGACCATGCCCACAGTGACACACCTACTCCAACAAGGCCACATCTACTCCAACAGGGACCACACTATAATAGTGCCAATTCCTGGGCAGAACATATAAAAATGATCATGACAAATGATCAATATACATATACAAATTAAGTGATAAGTGCTGAAAATTATTCCATCTACATAAAATATCTAGTAAGGAAAAATCTGTTTTAAAAATCTCATTTTTTTGCCTTATCTACATTTATGTACATACATATTCACTACATATGCACATACACACCCACTCTAGTGAGAGATTAGTAGCCATTAGTTGTACAAAATATATGTGTATCTTCTAACCCAAAAGAAGCCAGAGCCTTTTATACCTGAAATATAGAAATGACAATTATGTGAGAAGACACAATGGTAAAAGGAGCATTTAAGACAATTTTTGAATAAAGGCAAGGCACGTGATGACATTAGAAATATAACATAGTTTAGTGACATATGAGGGAAAATTTAAAGCAATTCAAAGTTAGGAAGGAAAGGATCAAAATATGAAGGAAAGCAATATTATACTTAACAAAACCAGTTTTCTTCGGCCAAACTTTTTGTTCATTGCTGAATTCTAGGAGCCAGTTTAAAGTATTTACTTGGGCAATAAATATAAAAAACATCATATGGTATGGGGCTGGGAACACAGCTCTCTGGGTAAAGTACCTATTGAGCAAACATAAGGACCTGAGTTCAATTTCGAACATCCACCTAAAAGACAGCTGTAGTAGTGGACACTTGTAGTCCCAAATCTGTGAAAGTGGAGACAGGAGTACCCTTGTCCGGGCAGCCAGTTAGTTTAAAAGAATGAGTTTTTTTTCTTTTGGCTAAAATATTTTTATACACTATATTCTGATGATGTTTCCCCTCCCTCTTCTCCTTTCAGTTCCTCCTTATCTCCACTCCCATCTGGATCAACCCCCATCCTGTCTTTCATTGGAAAACAAACAGGCATCTAACAGCTAGCAATAAAATATAATCTAATAAAATAAAATACATCATAATAGGAAAAAAATAAACAAAAGGAGACAAGCCCCAAAATAAAAGGCACAAGGAACAGAAATAGACACAGGGATTCACTCATTTGCACAATCATTAATCCTGCAAAAATATAGACCTGGAAGCTATCATATTTATGCAAAGAACTAGTATTTAAAAAAAATAATTACTAGATTAAATAATAAAATTGAGAGAGAGAGAAAGTGCTCAGATAATATTGTGAGACAATGAACCTCAAAAATATCAATTGAATTCATTTTATGTTGTCCTTCTATTCCTGGGCATATGGAGTAACCTTAAGAATAATTTGTTTTTTCCAAGAAGGTTCTCTTGCAGAAAACTAAAATTTCATTTACAAATGGATATTAATTGAAGATGGTTTCAGGGATACCTAAGGAAGCATGCGTCCACTTCTCCTTTAAGCTACAGGAGCCCACCTGCTGCAGACCCTTGCAGGTTCTGTGCATGCTGTCTTAGTCTGAGTTTACATGTTTATAGGTCCTGTTATGTTTACAAGACCATGTTTCCTCCATTCCTTGTGGCTCTTATACTCGTTTCTGCCACCTCTTCTAAGAGTTCTCTGAGAACTGAAGGAAAGGGTTTGATAGAGTCATCTTGTTTTGGGATGAATTGTCCAAAGGCTCACATTCTCTGTATAATATCTGACATTGGGTGTCATTTGCCATCTGCTTCAGGAGAAAACTTCTCTGATGATGGTAGAGCAAAGAGGGTACTGCTCTATGAATATAGCAGAATATAATGAGAAGTCATTTTATTGCTAAGTTCCATTAATTAAGTAGAAGAATTTGGATTTCTTCGAGTCCCTATCCTATGTATTATTAGGTTCTTGTTCACCCAAGCAGTGGTGAGGATGGGTTCCATCTCATAAAGTAGACCTCAAATACAGATATTGCTTGTTTACTCTGTTCCACCATTTCACTAACCTATCTTGCCTTGTTCCACAATTGCACTAGCCTATCTTGAAGACAGGACACCATTGTAGACAGAAGCATTTGTAGTTGGGCTGGTGTTTCCATTCTTCATTTGGTAATATATAGAGTACCTTCCTGTACCAAAGACACTAGCATGTGAAGTGAAGGCCAGCTCAACTTCTCCATGTTCAGCAAGTTTTGTAGGTGTTGTCTTCAGCAATAAGGTTCTGACATCAGTGTATGGAGGACAATGTGTAGCTTTTGGAAAAAGTTTTGGTTGTTTTGGAGTTTTCATAGCACTCATTTGGCCAACACTTAATCAGATCAATGTAACCCATTCCTGATATTGGAAGTGATAGTTGATGACAAGAGATGTCCCGATGAGTGAGGATCTTTCTCCTTTGTAACTTGCAATTTCCTTTAGATAGCCTTTTTATATGCATATATTTTAGGAAGCTTCTATTATATTAACTTTCCATTCTACATCTTAAATGGCTTAGTTTTTAGCTGTCTCTTTTCCCCCTCTTTCCTTCCTCCCCTCCCAGTGTGATCCTCACCATTCGCCCCTCATTCATCCATAACTATCTATTCTATTTCCCTTTCCCAGGGAGATTTATATGAACCTCCTAGCAATCTGTACCTAATCTCTATAGTTCTATAGCTTGTTTATTCTTGTCTTAACAGTTATTATCAACATATAAGGAAATACATACCATATTTGTCTTTCTGTGTCTTGGTTACCTCAATCAGAATGACTTTTTTTCTTTACATCCATATATCTGTAGATTTAATGATTTCATTCATTTGTTTATTAGCTGTTTAAAGGAACTAAACTTTCTTTATACTTTTATCTATTGAGGGACATCAGGTTGTTACATTTTTGGCTATTATGAATAAAGCCACAGTGAACATGGTTGAGCAAGTATGTTGGTTATACGATAAACCATCCTTTGGCTACATGTCCATGAACCATATAGCTGGAACTTGAGGTAGATTAGTTTGAGGAATAAGTTCACTGATCATTCAGTGAGAGACCATGTCTCAAAATCAAGAGGGAGAGGGATTAAGGAAGACACACAGCATAATCCATTGGCCTTCCCATGATCCTTTACTCAGTCAAGTGTACATACACAGACACATGCTCACAAACACACAAAATAATGTAATAATTTTAATAAATTTACTATCTATAAAGTAAAGAAACTATGTACTTTCTTGACAATTAATCTGGACTAAACTGGAAAACACTGTAAGGAGAATACTTGGACTATCTTGGTGATCTAAGTGATGTATCATGTGCCTTTGGACAGGGAAAGAGAAACTGCTATAGGCAAATAGCAGTTGAGTGAGGGGCACAGAAACTATGGACTGAAGTTGGTTTCTAGAAGCTAGAGACAGGCTTTCCTCTGCCACTTTCAGAAGCAACGAGCCCTACCATACCACCTCTTAATCTTTGAATGTGGATTTCAGACATGCAGTCTCTAAGATCATAAGAGAACACATGTAGGACTTTTAAGTCCCAAAGTTTCTGCTTGTTTTACATTTTAATGCTGAAATAGGGGGGAAAAGATGGAATCCCATACACTAGTCCACATGTGGGCAATTTCTGATCTTTCTTGCCTCTGACTTGTAAGCAACTTTCTAGCTCTTTAGTTGGTGCCAGCTTCCTTACTGGAGTCTTGGCTAATTCTCCGATTCTATTCACATTCCCTACCAATGTTGTAAATGTAAGCTTGTCTCCAGTCTTGGTCTAAAACTGCATCACTCTAGCTTCTTTTCAAAGCCAATTCTCCAGTCCATCTGTTCGGGTACAAATCCATGCATCTGCTTACTTGAGTCATTTACTCCATTGCCATGCAAACTCCTTACATTCTGCAACTGAATTATTTTCTTAGCTTGCTGTTATTTTGAGTGTTAAAAATCTCAATGAAAGTTAACTGTCATGTACCGGATTTTCTAACTTAGAACATTTGAGGCATAATATTGTCTTCCCATTTTTTCCTTGCCATCTACTATTCATCAAGGAGGTTGGTGACATCTGCTTGTTAAATGCCTGTGTGGCGAGTAGCAGTGAAAAGTAACATCAGACATCATGAACTAATACAGCACTCTCACGGTACAGATCACTTACTGCACAGAGAGCAACATTAATTCTTGGATTATGTACAAACCCTTCCCTGCACAACAGTCACAGTAAGTTAAACATGCACATTCATATGCATGTGTGCTTGCATGCACCATAGAGTATCACAGACTTACTTTACAATCTTTGCCCTTAAGATGTTGTGTGATGTTGTGATTCACTAGCATTTGGTCTCCTCTGATTCTCTACTTTCTTTTCTTACTTTTCTCCACTCCCTCCACTTAAATATTATTTATGTGTTCTTCCTTTAAAATATTGTTCAATGGACTGTCCATCATTTTCTTTCACAATTCTAAATCATGAATTTTATCTCTCCTCTTTGTCTGAAGTTCCCAGCCACCACCTATGTTTTCTCTCATTCCATTGCACTGCTGAGCTTTGCTTGCATTTTATTGTCTTCCCAACGTATCTGGGAAGTATTCAATGACATGTTTCATAACTAAAAGACAGACTTTCCTATATGCTCATAGTTAATTCTGTATGTGAATATGCTTTATGAATCTTCTTTTAGGTTATGCTTTTTTAAAGTAGCCTTGTAGATACACAAATGAAATATAATAAACTTGTAATAATAAAATCATTACTATTGCTAACATTTGGTATGTGCTTATACTCACAAACCAGCACTATAGTGAAAGTAGTAAACTTACTCATGATCTCCAAAAGGTTCCTCTTTTCCTGTGTTCTCACTACTTATGACATATGTACCTTGCTACTGATACATTCCAAGGAACTTAAAGTATATTGGATGGATTAGTTGAAATACATGAGTTTTGGTTAAATTAAGAAGAAAACAGTTATGTTTTCCAAAATATTACATCTAGGAAGAAGCATCAAGAATGATGTATATTCTTGTGACAGCAAATTTTGTAAAACAAAACAAGGTCAACAGAACTAAAAATAAAACTTTATGAGAACAACCAAATGTGTTAAAGTAGCAAGAATTAGAGAGATAACACAATTCTGCACATATATGTATGTATATTTATTTTATGTGTGACCAGAAAGTATTGTAGACATTAACTAAAAGTAAAGAAATTACAGATTATTTTCATTTTCTTCTTTGTGCCTCTCTAAATTTTTTAAAGGATGTGTGTCACAATATATGTTTTTCCTGTACCTTTGAATTTTAGCCAAATCTCTATACTGTGGACAAGACATAGTAAATACTAGCGCACTGTAATAAAAATAGCCAAAAGTCTGTCAAGCTTCCCTGCATTCAATTTACTAACTGGTAGTCAGACCTCACTTGGTGCTGTTAACCCCACTCACAAATTCAAACGTCCTAATTGCAGTGGTGAAGAAAGTTGGCAGACATGAGTCATTCGAGGGTATTTCCCACCTTATCGTCAATAGGGAGAAGTGCATGACTGTTAATGTTCCAAATAATACAGTCTTGAAAGCTCATGAGGGACTTTGGCAGAAGGCTCCTTGAGTAATGTTGTCGCATAAGAATCAGGGCATGAGTTTTGATTCTTATCACCTATGTAAAAGAACCACACACAGTGACACAGCTTTAATTCCAGTGGGGGAGGCAAAGACAAATGAATCTATGGGACTTGCTGACCAGGCAGCTTCTATGAGTTATTGAACTCCAGGTTCAGTAAGAGACTTGGCACCCCACAAATAAATTGAGAAAGAATAGATAAATATATGTAATGTCTTACTAAGACATGCAGAACATTCAATTTCTTTAAAAACTTTTACAACAAATACACTTTTACATTTAGAAGTTACAAGTTAGAGAGAGCTACACCTGGCACATATTCATGCTAATATTTTTTTAGAGAATTATTCACAAGGGAATGTACCAATATATAATTCATGCTCTATATAGTCACAATAAAATCAATTTGTATCTACTTTGAAATATTTCACAAATAGCTCCTTGAATTCCTACTAGTATTTGTTTATGTCTCTACTGGCATATCAGTGATTATTATCTGAATGATTTTTCAGTTTGTTTGGCTATAATGTTATATGTGTTTAATCTGTCAATCATGACTCTGTATTGAAGACTTGGAGCTGAGTTATGTCTTTCTCATAAGTTTCACACCTTAGACTTTAAACACTGACTACATAACTAGTTACTTGAGACTTAGGTCAGATATGACTCTCCATACCTAACCTAAGGTTGCAATCATATTTCCCTAAATTGTTGGTTATAGTTTTATCTGCAGTTACTTCCACAATTCCATAGCACAGGAAGACTCAAAATGTCTAATTCCATAGAGAAGCAAATTCCATAAGAACTAGCATTTCAACTTTACTTATTACCTTTCAAAACATAATGCTTTTGCCATAGGGAAAGCTTCTATGTCTGTGTTTATTTCATATATGGGAAAATGTAAGAGGACAGGAAAACTAAATTACTTAAATTTCCTCTTTATACATTGTCAACTTCTATAAATCCTGCTTTCCATCAGTACTTTATGTCAACACATCTTGTCTGGTGAAAACATGCTTCTGGTGATGTATTAAAACAACATCAGCCACAAGAAACTAATGAATGTATTAAGCTGGATAATAAAGTAGCTCCTCGATGCTTCATCAGCCCTATCCCACAACAAACTTCTCCGAAAAGATGTGAGTGTGTATGTTTGTAGTAAGATATGCGGTCTAATAAGGACTGTGCTTATTAGCAAATACCACAAAATGGAGGCACTTAAATCTGTATTAAAATTCTTAAGTAATCTTTTTGCCCACTTTTAACTTATAATTTCCCAATCATTATTGAGAATATTGTTTAATAATAGGGTAATAGTGCATAGCTAAAGGCACACAGAAGATAGATAATGGATGATAGATAGATGGATGGATAGATAGGTAAATAGATAAGATGGTTGGATAGTTAGATGGTAGAGTACATATGTGCATGCATATGAGTATGCATGTTTTATTTTTCTTCTTGTACTTAGTTTGATTCAGGAGAATCCTGAAGTTCTGGAGAGGCTACGATTTTATGACTCTGATTCTGAAGATAACAATGAAACTTAGAAAGTTATTGTTGCATAATGGAAATTTATGCTTCCCTTTTCTCTCCTAGAATTTCTCCAAGTGATAGGAGGGCCGTGAAATTCTTGTGAGCACTTATTTGGTAATGTCATGGAAGCCCTTGTACAATCAAAGTACACAGACCATACCAGATTCTGGAATAGGATGGCCATGTGAGGTCAGTGGCCAACTCAGCACTGGTCATGATGGCATAGGCCATAATAAAAGGAAAAATTAACAGAAAGAAAGGAAGAAAGAGAGAAAGAAAAAGAAAGAAAGAAGGAAGGAAAAAAGGAAGAAGGAAGGAAAGGGAGAGAGAGGGGGAAAGAGAGAGAGAAAGCAAAGAAGGAAGGAAGGAAGGAAGGAAAGAAGGAAGGAAGGAAGGAAGAAAAGAAGGAAAGAAGGAAGGAAGGAAAGAATGAAGGTAGATATTATTTTGGAGTCCACACTATTTTTATGTACTTTATTTGGTTACAGTTTGATGAATTGTTTTTTTCTTTTTTCTTCTTCTTTTTGGGTTTGGTTTTACTTTGTTTTATTAGTTTTTGGCAGAGGATTTCGAAGGTCTTGAGGGAAGGGAAATATAATCAAAATAGATTTAGATTTAAAATAAATTTAAATAATAAAAATTAAAATAGAGATATTTTAATGAATCTTAGCAGAAATCCCATAAAATTGATTAAGAAACTCAATCCATGTATTAAGCCAATGAGCTTCTACTCAGTTAGTCATTGGCTAAGCCTAAGTGTTCTAAGAAGGATCCTGTCTAAAAATGCTTATCACAGAAAAAAACTTGGAAAAATTATCAGCAAGCGAGACAATTAACATGTGATAGAGTTTAATATGAGTTTACTTGGATTATCAAATCAAAGTACCACAGAATTATTGGCCTCAATAACCAAAGAAAATTAATTGCCATAAATGCAGAGACTTCATTTTGGGATGCAAGTGCTAACAGGTATGTCTGATAAAACCTTTTGTATTGCATGGCAGTTATATGTGTATTCCCTAAGTGCTCACATGGCAGTAGTAAATTTATTTTAAAGGTAGGGATAGAATAGATAGTAGAGGAGAGGAGATTGGGCACTTTGACATTTCTTCTTATAAAAGTAATAAACCTGCCCACCAGAGACCCACTTCAATGACCACATTTAGTTTTCATTTTAAAACATATTGTACTGGGAAATAGTGTCTCCACATATTTTAGGGTAAAGATTCAAATATTTAATCTGCAGTATGGGTTATTAGCATTCTTCCAACTGGAGGACAAAAGAAATTATTATGTCAGAGTGATAGAATATGGTGACCCCAGAAACATCATACCTGCACTATTTTTGTGTGGTAGATTTTCCTTGCTGGCTTTCTGAACATTCTTTATATTCCTGAGTTTGGGGACTTAATATGATGAGAGAAAATAAACAAAGTAAACATAGACAGTTAAAGCTGAGAATGATGATGCACACACACATACACACACAAACACACACACACACACACACACACACACATACACAAACACTTGTAAGAAGCTTTCTTCCCTCTCTTGCCATTGGATAATTATAACATGATATCATTTCTTGCACAACAGCTAGGTTATCATGTCATATAAAAATCAAAATGAATAAAAAGTCAGACCACAGACACTAACAATAATCAAGTGACTTATGTCTGTTTCAATCATGTTGACCTTTGACGTGGATTTACTTTTAAGTTAGTATTTATATTTAAATAGTCTAGTAAGATTATTCCCATTCTTACTATCAAAATATGCATATAAACATAATCTTGACCACTTAGGCTCATAGTTATATCTTATAGCAAACTGAAGTACATGAGAAAAATTAGTTGATCACTCTGAGTGTGTAAAGAGAAA
>NW_022196903.1:12095670-12103681 GCF_008632895.1 Mastomys coucha
TCCTGGAACTCACTTTGTAGACCAGGCTGGTCTAGAACTCAGAAATCTGCCTGCCTCTGCCTCTCAAGTGCTGGGATTAAAGGCGTGCACCACCACCGCCCGGCCAAAATTCCTCTTTTATTGCTAAATAAAAGACACTGTTGTCAATACCTTTCCAAAGCTGTGCTATGAAGTCCTCAAACCAACCTCTCCAGTTTGCTACTATTTCTCTTCGTTTTACTAGAAATGAGGCAAGGAGAGCAACTAACTCATTCAACTATACTCAAACATTGGAGTTAAATGGAGGGATTTATACATGATATTCTGACTTCAGATCCCATGGTCCTAACTGATTTATGTAATCTATTATAATCATATATATTAGCATATATATATATATATATATATAAGATTGCTTATAATTAAAGTAGAAAAAATGGTGGTTAAAGCAGAAATATTTAGCTGTCACAGAAATTCTTTTGTCTTCCATACTTACCTTCAAAATTTTCAAATTATGTCGTATGAAAAGGTGTCATAACCTTTTAGATTTAAAAAATACTCTGTTACATGTGTGGAACATAAAGAAAGGATTAATGTCTAGCAGCAATTCAGAAAGAAAATAATTTCTACATATTTTTACATATTATTAAGAATCAGCCTTATTTCCCTCTTGTGAGTAGTATCCCTAAGACCCGCAGTGTCTACTGTGTTAAGTGTGGGTTCAAGAGATTGCGGGCACTGATGGGCCTCTGGCTCAGTTACTTCTTTCCCCTTGCAACCTCACATCGCTATACGTCTGTTTTGTTGATTCAGAAGAGCACTTGAAATGCTTTACAGTTGATTTTGACAAGTGCTACAATTTGATAGGGGAAGATAATTCTTGCTGAGATGATTTTCAAAGTACAGAAATTATACTTTTGAGTAGATATTACCTTTCTTTATGATCAGAATTTTCATTTAATATACAGCACACTTAGGCTTGGTAATCACATCTCTTTTCTGATAAAAAAACGTGACGGGTGTCTTTGATCTCATATATTAAAGCATTAAATGTAAAATCTTATTCCAGATTCTGATTGTTTTCTTTGTTGCAGATAAAATATGTCTGGCAAATTTAAAATATCAGATTTTGAAAATGCTATATGAATATGGAGTGGGATTATTAATTAACCGAGAGGCTCCTGACCACATGATTGGACTGATTGATGAGTTACTGGGACGTACATTTCTGCATGCCTCTAAATCCACTAAACTGAGAATTAATCAGCAGCGATTTAAAGGCTGCAGACTCGTTATTAGTAGAACAATCACTTTTATCAAGTAAAATATACAGTTATGATTTTGATCTATATTTTAAAGTATTCTTTTAACTACATAGACTTTTTATCTATTTAGTTATAAAATAATATTTTCATTATTAAGATAATTTCGATGAATTATCATTGGTTTTCTTTGTTCAACTAATGCAGTGCAAAGGTTGACAAAATTTAGATATTGTGCCTATTTAAAATTTAGTTTTGGGCAACTCATGATTTTTGCCTTGGTTTAAAGCAAACTATAAGAATCATGGTTTGGGTATCTAACCCACATCTTTAAGTTTTTTTCTGGGGTATATCTTCACTAACTACAGTCTTAAATTACTGTGATAAAAAAACAAAACCTTAACCATGTACCCAAATACAGAGTTAGTGTGGGATAAATGTCATCCTTTACAGACCCTGCTGACATCATTGTGACCTTAGTCCAGTGCATCCAAAGAGCTTCTTAGTATTTTCAAACACAACTGAGTCAACTGATGTTAAAATGGTTTCTCTTGATTTCCCTTCAGAACCCAAATAGCCAACAGATAATCACATTGGAAGTTATCAAAGTACACCTTCAGACAAACACTCACACACACACACACACACACACACACACATACACACACACACATACACACTTACTAACATGTATCAATTGCAGAAAATGATATTTTCAAATACTTTATAAGGCTCTTTGACTACATACCATCACTCACTGTTCATTGCTCCATCTTGCCACTGCCCCTTTTCTGCTCTCAAAGACTGCCTTTTCTATTTCCACATTTTTTAAATCTACACATAGAGTAAACATAGGTAAAATAATTCTTATTTATTTATTTATTTTTTAGTTTTATGAGACAGGGTTTCTCTGTGTAGTCCTGGCTGTCCTGCTGGAACTCACTCTGTAGATCAGGCTGGCCCTCGAACTCAGAAATCCACCTGCCTCTGCCCCCCAAGTGCTGGGATTAAATATGTTAATTCCCTAAAAAATCACTAATTTTTTTTGTTATACAGATAGGAAGATTGAATATATTCGTTTATTCTTTTATCTACCTCCAAATGAATATAGAAGAAATTCTTCACCTGTCTATGGCACAGATTACACATTGGTATTCTGAGTTTATTATTCTGATGGGAGTTCTGAAGATAAAATAATGTACGCAGTTCATATGGTGCTTGGCAAATCTTTCAAATCTGAGAGCTGTGATTATTGATTTTTTTAAACTCCAATACCATTTTTGCAGTTACTATTTTATGTATGGCTTTTATATTAAAAATTATGTCCTAATTTTTCATTATTCTATATTCTACACACTTCTGCTTTCTTATATACCATTGCTATTTATTTTAAAATATTACTTTCATTTAATAACCTCTATGTTTAAAATAGACTGTAGTTGGTAATTGAAATCATAGATTTTAAAGAACTCTGTTACCTACCCTCACCCCCAAATTTTATAACCTGTACTTCCATTCCTCCCTTGTACAAGCTTACTCACTGTCTTTGCTGGATTGACTTTTGATAGTCAAATTCACTATGTTTTCACACCTGGGAGACTTTTAACTGTGAAAGTGGACAATGTGATCTACTGATTGAAGGACTTTTTGAAGGCTTTTCACATGATACACTTGTAGCCTGAATATGAATCTCTTTTGAATGTATGTATAATTATGATTCCATTACCTGCATGAATACAGGCAAGAGCAAACAGAATTACTTAATCATTAACTCTGACCCGACTCAAAACTTCTCGGATTTCAGATGCATAGGAACATGTGTTTCTGAATAACTTAAGTTTGCCTTCTTAGTTGCTTAAGGGCAACTGCTAAACTGGGCATGCCTTTACCTTGGTAGGTAACAATAGTTCAGTTGCTCAAATTAATCATTTACCCATTACAGAAAAACAGAGATACAAAACCTGTTTAAAAGTGGATGGCTTTATTCAGATCAGAGACTGCATTTTCCAAAGTTTACGCGTGACTTGGTCATTTTCAGCTTATTTCATATTAGTATGCCGTTTCAATTAAAAGATAAAGACACAAGGAAGAGAAGCAGGTAATTGCCTTCCATGACTCTCTTCAACTGATAAACACAGTCTGCCTAGAAAAATGTTTTTAGTGGACAGTACCCATCAGACCCGGCACCTCATGCAAGACCAATCAGAAGAGGCAATGGTAGGTCACTCTAATTGTTGAAGGTTTCTGTGTGTGAGACTGGAGCTTATCAGCCACCATGGTTCTAGGTGCATGACAAAACTGAATTTGTGAAAATGAGGGTGCCACAGAGAGGAGATGTACAGGAGAGGGGTTCCTGTTTAGAACTTATTTAGAATTAACATTTTAAAAACATGAGTGTATAGTATCTACATCTTTGACGTGCATTCAAGATCATCATATTTGATCTTGACCTACCTTTCTAGGCTTATCTGCTCTTTATGAATCTCAATGTGTAGTTCATCAAACAGGCCATATTGAAACAGCCTAGACGTCTAACTACTTTCTCTTCTCTCTCTACCTTTCCTTTGCTGGCATACAGCCTTATCATAGATTCCTGGAGATTTATTTTCAACCCTAAACTAAAATCGTTACTCCTATGGCACTGCACATCACTCACTGGTAATAATATCTAAAGTTTGTAGAACACAGGGCTCTACAGGATAGGATTCTTGAAGTTCTCATTACTCATGTTTCTCATTTCATCCTTGTTCACTCTATTTCAGCAACACAGTCTTGGTTCCTACTCTATTCATAAAGTCATGCTTGATTCTGAGATGGCCACATAGAGATAGATTCCCAGCAGTCACCTCCTTCTCCACACAGAAGAAGCAAAGAAACAAGAGCACAAAGGCAGGAGAATCAGGAGCTCAGGAGAATCAGGAGTTCATCAAGGGATAGATGAGTACTCTGCCAAGTGCAGACGCAGGAAACAGCACATATAAGGAAACTAAGCATGTTGGCCACTGTGACTCCATCTTCTGTGGAGTGCCCTAGTACAGGTGAAAGGGTAGACGGTAGAGTCCTAGCAGAGGCTTCTAGACCAAATAAGGGAGCTACTGAGGGACAACATAGTATTAGAAGATGTCAGTGTTGAGGGGACAAGAACAGTTTCCTGCTGTCATTCTCAGAAACCTGAGGAGTTCTGTTCCTCTTTACACATGTCCTCCTTAAAACTTCCATGATTCTGCACAACCTTCAATGTTCTCTTGCTTGTGTTATTATTCTTGCTAAATCACTTTTCCTTCGGCAGGTACTTAAAGGTATGGATTTGCTTTTGCATTTCTGGTTCTTCCAATGATATAACATGGTCCTTTCAGGAAGGTTTATTTCACATTATCACATATATTTTACACGTATTGCTATATTATCACATAGGTCATATTATATTTATGCTAAAAGAATTTAAGGTGCATAGCAGGCAAATAATAATGGAGAATGGATGTTATTTCATATTTCTAATTTTTCAATTGCTACATACAATTTTCTTCAGATAGGCATTTCTTATTTTCCATGAGAAACATTAGGATTCATATTTCAAAAACCACATTACCAATCTTTTCTTTCTTGTAACATAAATTGGGCCATTTGATACAGTGTAGGATTCTCTCATTGAGTAATCACTGGTTCATGTATGTATAAGTAGCCATCACTAGGATTAATCACATAAACAGTTTTCGGAGGATGGTGTCTTTTTCACCTTCGTGTTTCCAGCAGCTCAAAACTAGGGCTCAGGAATTGTTTGAAGTATTTTGTGAGGTCAATTCATTATCCTTCCTCCCAGAGTCAGCTTTAGCTGGAACCAAGGTCTCTTTCAATCAATCTAATAAGAACCTTAAACTCTTCTTTCCAACCCCAGTTCCTGTTTTGTAGCTGTCTTGTTGATAACTATCTGTATGTCAAGGTTTCATAGATATGTCACTTCTAGCACACACTTTCTCTAAGTCATATGTAAAAAAGAAAAAAGCTAACTGAATTTTAGTTAAAATCACACTTGACAGTGAAGACTTTCTTTAGAAAAGTATTCTAAATTATTGGAGCGTGTCAACACCTGACTGTTGCCATGTTTGCTGATCAACTCACATTTTGTCACACATTTTAAAGTGACGTTTGAGAACACATATTATACTCTCTCCTCCAAGCTGTCTTTAGATAAATGCCTATACAAACGACAAAGAAGCAGTTTAAAAGAAAATATTCTCTACTGCAAACAATGAGTTTCACATGTGACTTAGTGCTGCCCAATAAGATGCAAGTAGAAGTGTGTGAACATCTTATGAAAAACAAAAATGTATGCCTTTATTTTCTAGTCTTTCTTTTTATACATTAGATGCAGGACACTGGAGAAATAGAGGGTCATCTTGATCAGGATGCTGGAGTGGCTCACCAGCTTACTCAAAGGCTAATTCCCGAAAACTGTCACTTGTATGCTTGGAGACTGTAGAAGAAAAGAATAAATTTTTGATCCACGGCAGTGATATTTATTTTAATTATTGAAACAAGTTGTCCTGTTCACCAGCTACAGGTCATGAAGATGTAGTTAAAGTCTTTACTAGGTCCCGCTACCTTTGTACAGGAACTAAAGTTACTCCAGGGGCTCACAAGTTTCTACAGGTCTCTTCTACCTCATCTTCCACCACACTTTCATGAACCCTGTTACAGCTTTAGTTGTCCATCATTCTTCTGTGCATCAGTCTAAGTACCTTTTTTATTGGATATTTTATTTATTTGCATTTCAAATGTTATCACCTTTCCTGGTTTCCTCTCCATAAACCCCTGTCTTGCCTCCACTCGCCCTGCTTCAATGAGAGTGCTCCCACACCCACCCACCCACTTCTACTTTACCTCTCTGGCATGCCCCTATGCTGGGGTATTAAGCCTTCACAGTCAGGACCAAGGGGCTCTTTTTCCATTGATGCCAGACAAGGCCATCCTCTGGTATATATGCAGCTTCAGCCTCCATGTGTACTCTTTGGTATGTGGTTTAATCCCTGGGAATTCTGGGGTATCTGGTTGGTTGGTACTATTGTTCTTCATATGGAGTTCCAAACCCCTTCAGCTTCTCCAGTTCTTTCTCTAACCCTTTCATTGGAGTCCCCGTGCTCAGTCCAAAGGCTGGCTATGAGTATCAGTGTCTATATTTGTCAGGCTCTAGCAGGCTCCTGTCAGCAAGCACTTCTTAGCATCCACAATAGTGTCTGGGTTTGGTGACTGTGTATGGGATGGATCCCCAGGTGGGGCAGTCTCTGGATGGCCTTTCCTTCAGTCTCTGCTCCACATTTAGAACCCGTATTTCCTTTAGACAGGAGCAATTCTGGGTTAAAAATTTGGAGATGAGTGGGTGGCCTCTTCCCCCAACTGGGGGCCTTGCCTAGCCTCTGGATATGGTCTCTACAGGTTCTCTCTCCCCTTTGTGGGACATTTAAGCTAATCTCATCCCAGTTGGGTCCTGGGAGCCTCTTGCTTTCCTGGCATCTTGCACTTGCTTGGGGCTACCCCTAGTTCTTGATTCCTCCATTGCTACACTGTTCAAATTCCTGACACTCTGTACATCATTCCTGTCTCCTCCCATACCTGATCCTGCCCATCTTCTTCCCCCTCCCACTTCTTTCTTCTTCCCACATCCCTCCCACCTTCTATCTCCCATAAGTATTTTGTTCCCCTTCTAAAAAGGACACACTTTGGTCTTCCTTCTTCTTGAGCTTCATATGGTCTGTGAATTGGGTATTCTGAGCTTTTGGGCAAATATCCACTTATCAGTTAGTGCATAACGTGTGTGTTCTTTTGTAATCAGGTTCCCTCACTCAGGGTGATATTTTCTAGTTCCATCCATTTGCCTAAGAATTTCATGAAGTCGTTGTTTTTAATAGCTGAGTAGTACGTCATTCTTTAAATGTACCACATTTTCTGTATCGACTCCTCCGTTGAAGAACATCTGGGTTGTTTCCAGCTTCTGGCTATTATAAATAAGGCTGCTATGAACATAGTGGAGTATGTTATATGTTGGAGCATCTTTTTCTTTGAGTTTGTTAATATAGTGAATTGTGTTGATGGATTTCCATATATTGAACCATCCCTGCATCCCTGGGATGAAGCTTACTTGATCATGATGGATGATCGTTTTGCTGTGTTCTTGGAGTTAGTTTGTGAGAATCTCATTGAGTATTTTTGTACTGACATTGATAGGGGAAATTGGTCTGAAGTTCTCTTTCTTTGTTAGTTCTTTGTGTTGTTTAGGTATAAGCATAATTGTGACTTCACAGAATGAATTGGGAATTGGTTCCTTCTGTTTCTATTTTGTGGAACAGTTTGAAGAGTATTAGCATTAGGTCTTCTTTGTAGGTCTGATAGAATTCAGCACTAAACCCATCTGGTCCTGGGCTTTTTTTTGGTTGGGAGAGTTTTAATGACTGCTTCTATTTCTTTAGGGGTTTTGGGACTGTTTTGATGGTTTATCAGATCCTAATATAACTTTGGTACCTGTTATCTGTCTAGAAAATTTTCTATTTCATCCAGATTTTCCAGTTTTGTTGGGTATAGGCTTTTGTAGTAGGATCTGATGATATTTTGAATTGCTTTTCATTTCTAATTTTGTTAATTTGAGTACTGTCTCTGTGCCCTCTGGTTAGTCTGGCGAAGGGTTTATATATCTTGTTGATTTTCTTAAAGAACCGCCTCCTGATTTTGTTCATTCTTTATATAGTTCTTTTGGTTTCTACTTGGTTGCTTTCAGC
>NW_022196903.1:12103884-12105839 GCF_008632895.1 Mastomys coucha
CCACAAATTTTGGTATGTTGTGACTTCATTTTCCTTAGATTCTAAAAAGTCTTTAATTTCTTTCTTTATTTCTTCCTTAACCAAGATATCATTGAGTAGAGCTTTGTTCAGATTCCATGTGTATGTGGGCTTTTTGCTATTTTTGTTGTTATTTAAGACCAGCCTTAGTCATCTGTGATCTGATAGGATGCATGGGATTATTTCAATCTTCTTGTATCTGTTTAGGCCTCTTTTATGACCAATGATACGGTAAATTTTGGAGAAGGTACCATGAGACGCTGAGAAAAAAGTATATCCTTTTGTTTTAGGATGAAATGTTTTATAGATATCTGTTATACCCTTTTCGTTCATAACTTTTGTTAGTTCGGTGCATCTCTGTTTAGTTTCTATTTCCATGATCTGTCCATTGATAAGAGTAGGGTGTTGAAGTCTCCTATGACTATTGTATCAAGTATGTGTGTACTTTGAGAACAGAAAATAAAATTGCCTTACTGATGGGAATTGACATGTACAGAATAAACCAGTAGACATTTTCTAAGAACTCATTTGTAGCATCGAGTACATTTCTTCTGCTAAATGCTTGAGTTTTGGAACTAAGACATTTGCTCATGGGTTATATAAGACAAGCTAGATGTAAACAGATTTTTCTTGAGACTGTGAACAATAGTTTGATGTTTGAACCTATACGTGTAATCCCAATATTCAGAAGGCTGAAGCAAAAACATCATTTATTCATTGTTAGTGTAGATTCCATTTGGTCATGATCATCATCATAATCATCATCATCATCATAAATTCTGAATGTCAAGCAACTTCTGGTATATGAGAAATTGTATTTGTCTGTCTAAGAAATATGTTTATTCTAAAAGTACAATACTACTATGAAGCTATTACTCAGCTATACCACTCTGGGGCATATATGCAAAATACGCTGTCTCCTCTTAAAGAGATATACATTCTCTCCTTCGTACATCCATCTTACTCACTGTAGTATTTACAATAGTCAGGAAAATGAATCAGCCAGATATGCACCTATAAATGATGGGTGTCAAGCTTGATAGTTTTATGTCAACTTGACCCAAGCTAAAGTCATTTGAGAAGAGGGAACCTCAATTAAGAAAATGCCTCCACAAGATCAGACTGTAAGGAGTTTTCTTATTTTGTGATTGATGTAGGAGTGCCCAGCTCTTGTGGACTATGCCACCCTTGGGCTGGTAATCTTCAGTTTTATAAGAAAGCAGGCTAAATAAGACTTGATGCACAAGCCAATAAGCAGCACCTCTCTATTGTCTCTGAATCAGCTCCTGCCTCCCAGGTTCCTGTGATGTTTGAGTTTTTGTCCTGATTGTCTTCTGTGGTGAACAGTGATATGGAAGTATGAGCCAAATAAACCCTGTCCTCTCCAAGTTGCTTTTTGGTCATAGTGACAATCAAAGCACTAGAAACCCTGAGATAATGGGTAATAAAAGTATGGCTCATATATACAGTGTTTTACTCAGTTCTAAAGAAAAAGGAAAAACATGACATTTGCTTGTAGGGAGGAACTGGAAACCTATACTGAGTGAAAGATGTGAAAGACAGATTCTACACTGTCTTTTTCATATACGTATCCTAGTTACATTCTCAGAGTAGTATATTTACATGGTGTATATAGAGTCTAGAAGATATAAAATGACCATATATGGCAAATCCTTAAGGAAGGTGGACTACTACATCAAATATGATATAAGGCAAACAGGGAAACGTTGGCAGTGGACTGGGTTATGTAAAGAGAGGTTTGGGAAATTAGAACACAGAGGGAAGGGTTTAAAAAACCTGAAAATATAAAAAAAATCCATATTGAAATTAATGCTTACTGAAAATTTGTTGTTTCTTTTAAAAAACAATTTGGACTTGAGCTTTGTACAAGGAGAAAGGAATGGATCAATTTGCATTTTTCTACATGTTAACTGCCA
>NW_022196903.1:12111447-12138052 GCF_008632895.1 Mastomys coucha
ATGTGTATGGTAGAGGATTGCAAAGTCGATCATCAATAGGAGGAGAGGACCTCGGCCCTTTTAAGGTTGTGAGCCCCAGTGTAGGGGAATGCCAGGGCCAGAAAGTGGGAGAGGGCGGGTGGCAGGCATGGGAAGGGGGAGGCAACAGGGGTTTGGTTTTGTTGTTTTTGTTTGTTTCTTTGTTTTTTGGAGGGGAAACTGGGAATGGAGAAATTCGCATGTAAATAAAGAAAATATCTAAAATAAAAAAAAAATAATTTGGATGGCAGTGCCCTACATTGAGGGGAAGTGGAGGGTGGAAGGGATGCTTCCCTTGAAGCAATGGGTTATTATACAAACAGCACAGAACTGTGTGGGGGACATTTTCCTATAGCTTGTTGATCATAGAAGTCCCTACCATAATACAGGTTATTGCCTTTAATCTTACTTGCCAATCAAGGACTAGATGGTAAGATCATATTCCTTAAAAACAATATGCTACGTCATAGGATACATGGGGACATTAATCTAGAACTGAGCTGGGAGCTTTCTTACTACTGGCTAGATTGCAGAGTGCCAGAAGGTGCTATATGGGCAGCTAGGTCGGAAATGTCATTAAGAGTCTTGCCGGATTGGAACCCCATGTATTATAATAATGACAATTCCAGGAAGATATGCTTATTATACAGTAGGGGTATGAGGATGGTAGGGGCAACTAACTGCTTCTTTTGGAGTCAAGGCCACTGTATAGAAAAAAAATCTTTTAATACCTAAATATGCCTATTGATCATAGCACTTGCATTTTAGCAATGGAAATTACAAAATGTAATATTTCTTCTTGAGAAGAAGTGCCCAAACATATCCTTTACTGTGGACCATCAAAGACCTTATTGATGAAGTGAACATCTTTATAGGGCAGAGACCTTGTCCTATGGGGCACACATGTGCTACCATGGACCTCTAATTTTGTGATGGTTAATCTTCATTGTAGACTGGATCTAATTACTGTGATACCTTTAATTCAGTATATGAAGCTGAGGTTCCTTCAGACAATATTAAAGGAGAAAATAGATGTGTGAAAGCTGTCTGGGAATTAGTTGTGGAATGAATTGTAGCCACTCAAATAAGTTATGCTGAGGCCCTAATCTCTAGTGTCATCATATGGCGCAAAAAACTCTTCAATGTAGTAACTGCAGTTGAACTAGACCCAGAGCAATATTACTCAAAAAAGAATGATGTTCCTTACAATAAATAGGAGAAAGAAAGAGAAAGAGAAAGAGAGATAGTAAGAGGACACACAGGCCGGGCAGTTGTGGTGCACGCCTTTAATCCCAGCACTTGGGAGGCAGAGACAGGTGGATTTCTAAGTTTGAGGCCAGCCTGGTCTACAGAGTGAGTTCCAGGACCGCCAGGACTATACAGAGAAACTCTGTCTCGGAAAAAAAAAAACAAACCAAAACAAAAAGGAGGACACATGGAGTGGTAGCCATCTAGATAAAAAAGATGTCCCCAGAATCCAATGTGTAAGTCAACTTACTTTAAGATGCCTAACTCCAGACTATAAGGTAAGAGCAACTGGCACCCTAACAGCAGACATAATGCACACCTTGAAAGGGCTATAGTGAGTTTCTTAAAAGGATTTATTTGCTTTTAGCTGTTTGTGTATGCGCGGAAATGTACATATGAGTGCAGGTACCTGCAGAGACTTAAAGAGGGGGTCAGATCCACTGATGATGTTGATACAGGTGATTGTGAGTAGCCTCACATGGGTGCTGTGAATTGATTTCAGACCCAGTACATGAGCAATATATTCCCTTTAATTTCTGGACCATCTATCCAGCAAAATAATCCACTCTTAACAAGTTTACATGTACTTAAGATATATAATATCTTCTAATGTCATCATAGTGAAACATCTTTATCCTTAAAGTTTGACTTGAACTTTGATAAGTGTTCACTCCATTTTAAGTGACTCTACAAAATTCATCTAAAGGAAGAATTAATAGAAAATGTAGGATCTTTATTAGTTCCATGGAAAGGGAGAAAACTGTGACAGGAAAGAATGCAATAGAATCCTCAAAGTTGTGAATCAGGCTTTTTGTTGTTGTTATTAAAAAAAAACCTGCATAATTAAAAGAACAGTGTATTTAAAATTATGCTATAACCGGGAGAATAAATCTCATGTAATATGTTGTATAATTGTATGATCCATAATAAAAATAAGTTAAATAGAATGGTTCCTGGCATTAAATCTGTTAAAAAGTAAACAAGTGATTAGAAGCAACACATTCTCAATTTAGGAAGAAAGCCACAAGAAGGGCTTAATGACAGATGGAAATATAAGAAGAATTGCTTATTTTGAGATATGAGGATTTACATGTATTTCTTTAAATATGCAAGAACTCAAGACAAAATCAAAAATTCAAGCTAACATTCTGACATTCTTTCTTTCCCATCAATCTCTTTACCTCTTTTTTTTTGTCCTTTTATAGCGCCTATTCCTTCAGCCAAAGAATGTTATCTATTGAGTTTTAAAGTATATTGAGTCTATGACGATCACTACCACCTTTTCCTACCCAAAGACCAAATATATTTAAAAGCTTCTGACACAGTCTTCCTCGTGATCTGCAGAAAGGAACTTACACTGGACCATTGTTTAAAATGGGATAACTTTATTTGGCGTCATAGCAATAAGAATGAATCCCAACCTTAAAACCAAAGGTAAAACCAGTGGAGGCAGCTGGAGAAGCAGTAGAAGGCATTGAGCTTCCCTGCCTGGGAAATCATCTTAATTCAGAGGTTATCATCTGCGCAAGCTGACAGAGTATCTCCCTCATTTGCTCTCCATCATCTTCACCTAGCCCAGGCATGTAGACACACTGTCTGGGAAACCTGCAGAATAACAGGTGTGGCGCTTGGCTTTTTATTTGGATTCTGAATATCTGGCTCAGATCCTTGTGCTTGTGTGGCAAACATTTTATTAACGGAGCCATCTCCCCTGCCCTTCACTTTCTACCTTCGTATTTTCATAGGAAAGTTATTTCCCATGCTATTATATTTAACAATACTAAACACCCAATCCCTTATTGCCCACTGGGTTTTCCATTATGCCTTTGCATCTATAATTTTACATGTTGCTATATAATTTACACAGTGTCTAATCTTATATTTATCTCTACCACTGGCATGCTAGCAGAGGAAGTTCTGCCTTTTGGTGTATCATACTCAATAAATAAGCTCCAAATATTTGTTGAATGGATAACCCCTGATTCACGCTTCAGAGGTACAAGAGACAAGTAGTAAAAGCTAGCAGAATTGCTTTCAGAAAAGAGGAGTGTAATACTGATCTGCTACCATTCAGGACTCACACTATATCAGGAGTTTTGTTTGTGCCATAAGAAAGAAAGGTGGAATTTTTAGTCTAGAGAAAGTACTAACCCTCGAGTTCTGACCCGAGGGTAGTAAGCCCCTCTCAGGAAGCATGTGGTTAGTTGCATGTATGCCTTGGCTGGTTTGTTTTGATTCTTCTTAATTGTTTTTAATACTTAACCCTCTCCAAAATGTGTACTAATCTAGAAAAATGGTGTGTTTTACCATGGATTCATATACAACTGTCAAATCTTTATAAATTGTAGAATTAGAGGAAAATAATCCTATTCGGCTATTTTAATGAATAGAATTCATTGGCTAAATTACTCTACACTTGAACAAGTTTGAACTAATTTCATATTAATAATGTCGACATATTCTACAGTATTTAAAATGAGAAACCACAAAACCCCCAAAACTATTATTAAAGAACCAAAATGTAGCTTCATACATATTAAGCTATTTCAAATAGAGTTGGAATAGTCAATATTTCGTAGGGTTCCCTGCTTCCTAAAAAGGCTCATAGATATGCAACATTACATTTGGACTTTCACAGAATGTATCTTCATTGAAAAGTTTACACTTTGGGTGCTACTTTGAGAGCAGACCTCTAATTAATGGTGTTTTAAGGCATATGTGTGTAATAACTGGCCACCAGCGTTTCATCATTACTGTCAAGTTCATGTCACAGCATCCGAAGTTGCGTTTTTAATGTGAGCCTCTGAAGATTAAAAACCCGATGCATTAATCCCATGTGCTTTGCATTTCTTTCCAAATTCACATCCGTGTTTCCATTTCACTTACCTTTGCTTTTAATGATAGAGGGGCAAGGTTATTTCCAGATGCCTTAAGCACTTGGTGGTATTTTTTATCCTTCAGGGCAAAAATAATTTTGATTTCAATATCATTTTACCATTGTATATGATACTGAGAGTTATCCCCAAATGTAAGAAGAATTTTAATGTTTCTGCACTGCTCTGGACATGTATATTGAGAGAAAAAAATCTATGTAAAATTTCTGTTAAAGTTTCTATTGCATTGCCCATAAATGTAAGCATCAACCCCAAATCATAAGCTAAAATATTTAATAGCAGCAGTCACGACATCTGAAATGATGGTAGAGCCCCCGTCAGTGCATTTTTCCTCTCAGCTGAAGTCATGTTGGAGTACTGTACTTTTACAAAATTAAAAACTTTTAATGGTGAAATGATCAGAAATCATTTAAGATCCCAGAAGACCAGTGTTTATGGCACGTCCATGGAGGTTGGCAGAAATAGGAGTTGTCACAAGGATACCCTCAGCCTGTCTCATCTACTTTCCCTGAAAACTACATTTCCATCTTCCTTTAGCACTTAAAAATGTTCACAATGTTCAATGACTTAATTTAATGAATGCAATATTAGAAATGGAATATATTGAAAAAACGTAAAGGAACTCTGCTTGCCTTTTCCAATGTGATTAATATTTTATTTTTAAGAAAAGCAAATTAAAGAAAAATCCCCAACCTAAGGTCAACAGTGCCTGTTTAAGGGAACTATCTTATTCTATCCTCTTCAATGCACTGTCTTTTTCAGAATATTAATGGGGAAAAGAGTGACAAGGATGCCTTAGACACACGTGTCAGTGGAAAGGGTCAGCTCTTGGCAGTAGGATGTTAATTCACATCCATTAATGAAATTTATCCTTAGTACTGTCTCTCCCTCACTTTCTTTCTCATGCACTCCCTCCCTCCCTCTCTCTCTCTCTTACTCTTAAAAAAAAAAAAAGATTTTTTTTTTTAAGAGGGAGAGAACACCATGGACTTTCACAGAAGCTGAGCAAGGCCACAGGGGCAGGCCAAGGTAAGAGACTGACAATCTTCAGGTGATTAAGGAGACTCAAAGGCTAGGTAGACCTACAAAATGAATAACTATGGACCCAGAACCATGCCATGAGGCTCAATAGCTTGTGATTTGCAAGTTGATAAGACAAGAAGATTAATAATGCTGCATGATAATGGCTACCCCCTCTCAGCTGGGGAGATGGTAATGATGTGCATTTGCTATAGGAGCAGCTTGGTGAGCAGCTTAGAGGAGGGTGCAGATTCGCTCGTCCCAATTGGCCCTGAGGATACAGAGATTTTGAAAAATGGGAATGCAGTTACAATTTTAATTAGATATAAAGTTTTTAATAATTTTGCTGAAATGAGGACTTCAAAGAACATATTTTGCAGCATTCAGGCCCATAACTCCTGAGTGACAGTTTTGGTTAATTTGCAAGTTTTCAGATCAAACTTTGCCCCTGGCTCCATGCTGAGGGTAAAGTAAAATGTCAATTTCTTTCCTTAGTGATCTCAAGCATCTTATTTAGGCAGGTGTGCTGAATTCTCTTATTCTGTAGACGTTAGCCGAACAAAACTACTCATTAAAATATATGCTTAGGAAAAAAAATTAGCAGCATAAATAAAATCAGTGGTAATAAAGAGAATCAATCAGCAAGAAAAATGTACAGCAATATACAACATAAAATTTTAAAGAAGAATCAGGGTAATATTGTATATAAAAGGTGATTAAATGTTAGCATATGATTATACTGTCATTGCATATTATTATCAAAGAATGTTTAATTTATATCCTGTTTAAAATTAGAGGTAGATGAACAAAAAGATATTTTTTCCTCCAGACCATATTCTTTCTCTTTCCTGCTGAATCCATGTATAAATTTGTGATTGGGATGTGTGGTCCTGCATTAATTACATTATTATTAGAAATATATTGATTCTTGGCAGAATGCTAAATAGTGTTAATAGGGAATGATGTTCTCCGTCCATTTAAAGGTATCCTTCGGCTTTTGTTGTCTTCACTTTACTTCTGGTCTCTCCCTAGATTGGGGAAACAGCCAGTCAAAAGACATCTTTAATGGCAACATCTTGAAACATTGTTTAAAACAGACAGAAAATTAAAGTAAACACAGCAAGTTGATTGAAATAGATTACATGTCGTTTCACATTAAATTGATTACTGAGGCTTCAATTTATGATTAACTTACATTTTATAGGAAAGTGTGTGTGTGTGTGTGTGTGTGTGTGTGTGTGTGTGTGTGTGTTGATGTGCTGTTGAATCGGAACATTTCTTATTTTTTTCCATTAAAACTTGATATTTATGAACTTTGTACAAGGTTAACCTCAGTATTTCTCAAATAATTGTCATTAATCATGAACCTCAAAAACATAAAATTGTAGTCATTGGCTGATGGAGTCTGCCAGAGAATATATAAACAGAAGTTTGATTAACTTCTGTTATTAGAAGTGATGCCTACCAAAATAACATGAAATTAATATGGGAGTTTAGCTTTCTGTGTGATTTCATCCAAGTCTGGGTTCGCAGTATAAAAAAAAAAAATAAAAAATAAATGGAAAGAGTGTTCAAACGGGAAGGATGCCCGAGCAAACAAACAAGACACAGGCACCAGAATCACTGTTGTCTTCCTTAGAAATCAATACAGTACATTGTTATCTGTCCTTTTATCAAACTTCTGCTCTCTTAGAAAAGAAGCATCAACCCAGCAGTGCGGCAGCCCTGGCTCCTTCACAATGGACTTTTCTCTGTTGTTAAAGACTGTACTTTCTCCAGCAACTCAGCACCCTCTCAGACTGTTCCGCAGGGACTCTAACTTCAAAGAGATGGCCCACACTGGCGTCCAACAACGCAGTCTGCACAGTGTGATTCTGTAAGTTGGCTACAGCTTGCTGCTGCCAGTCGTTCTGCATGGGAACAGGGGTCCTCAGCTGAGTGCAGCCAATTTCAGTGAAATAAAGCAGTGGTGATAAATACCGATCAGTTAGGTGTCGTTATTACTAGTATTAAACAGCAAGTAGCATAGAAGCAAATCCCACTTGAATCGTCACTTGTTTAGATATACAGTTTCTTACAGAAGAAAATAATAACAATAATAATAATAATAATAATAATAATAATAATAATACTTTATTTTAACAAAGGAGGGAACTTGAGGGTGGAAGTAGCTGTCTATATTAAGTGCTACTTGGTAGGCTGAGGTACACGAAAAAATAGAAGCCAGGAGTCCAAGTACAGCCTGAAGACTACATCTCAAAATGGGAAGCAAATATCCATGAGGGGTTTAAAACAATTGCAGTTCCAATAGATAACCATACCAGAAACACCTGTGCACCATAGAATGTAGAGTGAAATAAAGTAAGGCAGAGTGCAAATATTTTCCTACCAGTATTTGTTGTTAGGCAACCAAAATATCTCTTAAAGGAAAATTATCATGCTATTGGAAATAAGAGTGATATATGGTAGATTGCCTGTTATAATAACTCCCTCGTGTTGGTTAATGTAAGAACATACTATATATTTCCAGACTATGAAAACAAAGGATTTTTGTCTAATTCTATTCACAGATAGTGTGAAAATCGTGAGGAAAAAAGTGAAATTGTTTTGCTCTGTACATCTTCATTACTAGCCAAACATGAGCTAAGAATAATGATAAAACCCATATTTGTTACAATAATCTTGCAAAATTCAGTTTGGAAAACCAGAACTTGGTTAATTCCTGCTTCATTAGTTTATTATCATGAAAATAAAATCTCAGTTTCTCATTGTAATCTCAGAACATCTATTTCCTTTGAGCTGTGATAAAATATATTTATTTGTGAAGATTTTTTAAATACATGTAATTTTATTGAAAATACAGTGAAGGGTTACAATTTCATGGTCTGTGGCATTCTGGTGAATTTGAGTTGTTTGTATTAGAACTCAGGTCTGTATGAATTAAAGCAATAGTTAACCATGTCAGCTTGCTTGGATTCTTGCCCACTTTGTCAAGAGGTGGAATTCAAATAAAAAATTTAGTGTTCATAAGTTTTGTCCAAATGGAACCAAATGTGCCCTCAGAATATGATTAAAAGGGCCTTTTGTGATGATGCATAGACTTAGAAAAATTAATACTGTGGGCCTATGTTTTTTATTGGGTGAAATTCTGTAAGGTGAGTTTCATAAAACAGATTTCCCACCTGTTTGTTCAGCTGCTTTGCCCATCGTGTGCAAAATTTCTCCGGTCGCCAGTACCTCTCTGCCTTTAACTTTTGATTTAAACATTAAGACAGTACACTCTTTTTCCATCTATTTAGGCATTCTTAAAGCTGTATGAAGAAAATGGGGTTTACAATCAGTTTCTCCAGTCAGTATCCATTTCTCATTGTTAGTACATCCTTTAAAAACCCTATTTATTATAACTTATACAGATTTAATTATGAAGCTGGCTCCATATAAATATAGGACTTAAAGATAATTGTCAAGTTATACCTAGAAAATATTATAAGAAAACAAGAATCGAAGATTTAATATTTCAGAAGGGGAGGAATAAGCAACACTGAGAGTGCTTGAAAAACTTGTAGGGAATCATATTATTTTATATTTATTCAAACATAATATATGTAATAATGTTATGCCTCTTGGGGTAATAATGTCCCCTCCCATGAGCCATAGATTGTCTATTAAACTCTCTAATACTATACATGAAAAACTTATTCTCTAGTTGTTGGTCAGGGGAGTCCAAACAACTTCTAAAATAATGCAGGCTACTTCTGTTGTCCTTGATTGTCTCCCACAGACTGAGAGTAGTTCTCTACTGCTGAAGACACCATGTACTTTAGATACAGGATTCAGATGAATCTAGCCAGATCTGACACAGAAGACTTCTTCCTGAGGAATAGCTTTCATAATAGTGGGAGGTGTTATGCAAGCTTGCAAATGAGGAAAGTAATCAAAAGTCCTACCATTCTGTGATGCTTAAAACACACAGCAATGACCAGCTGCGAGACATTCCTAAAGTTACAGTAGGGACACTTATTACATGTGACTAGCAGCTGTTTCTCACTGGACATAAAGCCCTGAACAGAAGGGAAATCATATGGATCCCTGGTAACCTATCCAACTATCCGGGGCTAGAGATATCATGGATGTAAGAAAAGAAACTACTACTTCCACTTTTAGGAAAGCTGAATTCCTAATTTCATTCTTCACTCTTTTTTAAAAATATTTTTATTAGATTTTTTTTATTTACATTTCAAATGTTATCCCCTTTCCTGGTTTCCCCTCCTATCCCATCCCCCTTCCCCTGCTCATCAACCCACCCACTCCCACTTCCCTGTCTTGGCCTTATTGTTATGCCTGGTGATCATGTAGCTCACAGGCCTCCTCAAGGAGGCCTTTTCAGCAGATGGAGTCTATTTACAAAAAGTTACAACTAGTCACAATGCAGAGAACAACTGACCATGTGTGTCGAACCCCAACTAGTGACAAATCTACAGCACAGCCATAAAACAAGGCACAGGGAACATCATGGAAGAGAGAACTTAAAAACTGTAAAAGCGGGCTGGCGAGATGGCTCAGCGGGTAAGAGCACTGACTGCTCTTCCAAAGGTCCTGAGTTTGGATCCCAGCAACCACATGGTGGCTCACAACCACCCGTAATGAGATCTGACGCCCTCTTCTGGTGTGTTAGAAAACAGCTACAGTGAATTACCCTGGAATTACGCTGGAGCGAGCGGGGCCAGCAGAGGTCCTGAGTTCAATTCCCAGCAGCCACACACATGATAGCTCATGGCCATCTGTACAGCTACAGTGTATTCATACCCATAAAACAAATAAATCTTAAAAAAAAAAAAAAACTGTAAGAGCTATAGGACCAGAAAGTCTGCTCGAAGATTCTCTCTCCTAGATTAGACCCCTTAAATATCAACAATATGGCTGCTTAACAAGACCTGGGCAGAGATAATACCAGTTAACATGCCAACATGATACTAGAAATCTCATGGGGCTCAACTTCCATTGAAGAAATACAGGCAACTAAAAACTGCTAAGAGAGGTGAATTAGTCTTCTCCAGGGATGAACTCTGTAACTGGTTATCCAACACCAACTGGAGAGTCTCTAAAAACATGCACATATGCCGGGCAGTGGTGGCTCACACCTTTGATTCCAGCACTTGGGAGGCAGAGGAAGGCGGATTTCTGAGTTCGAGGCTAACTTGGTCTATAGAGTGAGTTCCAGGACAGCCAGGACTACTCAGAGAAACCCTGTCTCAAAAACAAACAAACAAACAAACAAAACAAAAAAAACATGGACATATGATCAACACTAAGTGGACTCAGCATACATACATACATATATACATACATATATACATACATACATATATACATACATACATACATACATGTGTGTGTAAAACATATATGCACAGAATAATAAAGATAAATGTCTTAAAGTTAGGAGAGAACAGGGAGATATGAGCAGTGTAGGAGAGATGATAGGAATGTTACAGTGACATATTCATGAAATTAAGAAAATTAATTTAATTTTCAAAAGAATAGTGTCTATACTGTAAGGCTCATGTTAAACAATATTTTTATTTTGAAATTTTTTACTTTTCTTGAAAGAATTTTTATATTTTATGGATGTTCAAGAGCTCATAGCGAATGTTCGTGTGTTCCTTGGTGATATATTCCTCAATAAAGGCTTTTAATTTATATTCTCTTCCTACATGCTGTCTCGCAGAGGAAATTCCTCAATAACTAGGCATGTAGGAAACCTTGAGTGAGTAAATAAAGACAATATTGTTTTAATTAAATGTCTGCTTAGGAATATGTATTAATTCCTATGTAATATTATAATAATATTTAATGTAATAATAATTCCAGGTAAATAAACTTAACTTGAAAACTGTCATGCCATGAAATATAAGTACTGATTGGGTAGCTAGAAGTCCATGCAGAGATCCTTATATATGGGGCATAGTGGGCATGTAGTAATTATCAATGAAGTTTGTTATACAGATTAAAAGAGAGGACTTTTCCTAGCCACCCAAGTGAGGTAGTATATAAGTCATTTGGAATCTATAGTCAACTTATAAACATGTTTATTTTTACCCTGAAACAATAACAAAAACCTATGTGATTTATTTTAAAGTGGTTTCTGCATATCAATTTACATTCTCATTTTTCTCCCTGTCCCTGTAAAGGTACAATTATTGGTCATTCTGACTCAGCTCTTTAAGGATAACACTTGGGTGGAGTAAAATGCACCCATAAAATAATGTTCTTCTTGGGGATTGCAACATCAGCTGACAGGATCACCCAGTGTTCCCAAGGACTAGACCGCCAACCAAGAAGTATACAGGGAGGGATCCACGGCTCCAGATACATATGTAGCATAGGATGGCTTTGTCTGAAATCAATTGGGAGGGGAGACCCTTGGTCCCATTGAGGATTGATGCCCCTGGGTAAAGGGATGAGGGAGCGGTGAGGCAGGAGAGGGTGAGTGGATGGGAGAGCACCCTCATTGAAGCAAAGTGGAGGGAGAAGAGGGCAGGTGTAGGATGGGGGGTTGTGGTGGGGTAACTGGGAAGTGGGATATCATTTGAGATGTAAACAAATGGAATGATTAATTTTAAAAAATGCTCTCCTTTGTGCCAACTTCCTCACTCCAGGACTTTATTCAACTAAGCAACTGCTGAGCTCATGTAAGTTAATGACTTATTTCAAGTTGTTAAAATTATTTGGAAAATAAGATTCAGAAGATATTAACCCTGCATATTGGTGATAATAAGATAGATGCTACCTTTTTCAGATGACTGTCTATAATCTGTTTTCTAGTTATTGTGCCAGGCTAAGGAATCTGCCTCAAGAGCTGAAGTTGATGAGCTTGAGATAGACCAATGCTCTGTGGTTCTGTTGGTGAGCTCACTCCAGTCAGATGGCTCTTTAGAGATGGAACCAAAATGAAGAATCTGTAAGTGAATCTCTATTTAAAGATTCAACATACAGCAGTGAAGATAAAGGAATGGGACTAAAGGCACAGAATGTAAGCAACCACCCATAGCTGCACAAAGCAAGACACCAGATCCTACCCCAGAAATCCCAAATACACACAGCTCCTGGACCCAGCCTTCTGAGACCCAATTTGGTTTTCTGACCTTCAGATTAAAAATAATAAATTGAGTTACTTTAAAATCACTCCATTTGTAGAAATGATACTGTAGATAATGTAGCTGTAAAGAATGCATTCAATATCTCTCATATAATAAGGTATACTTTATCCAAACTTTTATTTCAGTAGTTATAGCAACTTATAAGGTATGCACATCATAGCTATAATTGAAACTGAAGAGTAAGGAAGGTGGATACACATACAGGATTGTAGATTTCTACTTAATCCAAGTCATAATTCTACCTTGCTTGATAAAGGCAATATCCTCATTTCTGCATATAGTAACATTATTGACTTATTGATATGTTTAACACATAGTTATACCCTTTTTGAATAAAAATTCAGGAAACGTGTATTGAGGGTTTATTTTGTGTTTCTGTTCTTGTCACTAGGGATAAGGAATTGATAGTTCACCAACCTTCTTACCTCTTAGAGTTCATATTCTGCTTGAGGAGATAAAAAAACAAGTATAAACACCAATAAATCAGAAAATAAAAATTATACCTACTAAAAGAATAAAGAAATAAAGAATAAAGAAAATTGAGGAGAGAGAATTATACAATTCTTTTTGGACAAATATTTTATAATCAAAAACCATACTGAAGCTTTGCTCAAAGTTCCTGGGGTAGAGTTCATAATACTTCAATTTCTATTTTATTTTCTTTTGTTATCTCTTTTTAAATTGAAAATAGTTTTTTTTCCAAAAAAATTGATTGTTTTTCTCTCCCCCAACTCCTTCAACTTCTCCCTACTTTCCCATCCACCCAAATCCACATCTTTTCTTTCTCTCTTTCTCATCAGAGTATAAAAGACACTAATAATAATAATAATAATAATAATAATAATAATAATAATAGATGATATAAGCTAAAATAAAAACAGCAAAAAACCCTAAAATAAAAATCTAAGGAAAAGCTCAAGAAACAAATACAGATGTAAGACAAACACATTCACATACACAGAAAATCCATAAAAATAAGATCAAGATTTGTTAGTAAAAGTCCAGCCAAAACATTGTGAGACAAAAACAAAACATAAAAACAAAACAAAAAAAAACCATACTACCACTGAATTTGAAAAAAATGTCATTGAACCTGGAATTAAGTGTGGTTTGTATACAAAGTTAGATTCCATTAGAGAAAATCCGTTTTTCCTTTGCAGGAAGTTCAGTTGGAGATGGCTTTTGGATTAGGATTGGGAGCTCGAGTCCCTTTCCCCACTCAGCTCTTGACCCCATGTGCCTTAGGCCGCTGCACGTGCTTTGCTTGTTTCCTCTGCCATTGTAAATTCATAGGTGTTTCAGTCCTGTTGTGTCTAGAAGGTCTTACTTCCTTGGGGCCTTCCACTTCCACTGAATCTTACAATATTTTCACCTCCTCTTCTGCAGAATTACCTGAGCTTTGAGGGGAGGGATTTGATGGAGATCCCAGTTACAACTTAGCTTCCCATGGTCTCTTACTCTCTGCAGGATCCCGATTTTGTGATCTCTGTATGTGCTGCCATCTGCTGCAGGAGGAAGCTTTCTCTGATGATGACTGAGAAAGGCATTGAAGTTCTTAAGTGCTAGGATTGTATTGGCATTCATTATAAGATCTTTCACATCTGAGCTTGTGCTGCAGAGATCACAAACTAAAGCACTCTTATAAAATCTCATGATGGAATCAGATAATGGTTACTGTTAATTTGACAGAATGTACAATCAATTGGGAGGAGGCACCTGTCACATGCTTGGTGGAGGTTAGCTCAATTGTGTTAGAAGATCCATTTTACTTGTTGGTGAGACCATTCCCTAAGCAGGGGATCCTGACATACAACAGGAAAAGTGACGTAGCCTCCTCTCTTTCTGCTTCTTGACTATGAATGGGATGTGAACCACTGCTTCAAGCTCCTACTACCTTGCTTTTCTCACAATTATGGACTATAACCTGGAACTGTGAATCAAAGTAAGCCTTATATTATATTTTTGATGGTATTTTGTCACAGCAACAGAAAAAGAAACTAAGACAACCACCCATCGTTAGGAAGAAGATAAAAGAACATCTATTAGTATAATAAGGGGGTATAACCACAAGAACTATCAATGGCACATTTTAATTCACCACAAAACATGAAAGCAAATAAAAATTCTATAAGAATATTTGAACAGATTCAATGAAACACATTAGTACTGACTTTCAAATTGTAAAATGGGGGGCATAGATAGATAGATAGATAGATAGATAGGGAAATAGGACCAAGTATGGGGGTTTGAGAGGTGATGGAGTCATATGATAAATCCCAGGAAATCTGAATCTGGAGACCCGCATCAGGATGCAAATCTGAGTTTATCGCCCAGCTTATATTTGAGGAAATCCCATGTCCCTAAATTGTTGCCCAATCATATCTTGCCACTCCATCACTATGTTCCAATGAAATCCCTGTCTGATGACATAACTTAGAAGGAGTTGGGGGAATATCATAACTTGTGAGGACTTCTGTGAAAGCTACAGGGGGATAGGGGAAGCAGCCACCCCTCTGGCCTTGGTTCCGTTTTGCTGTCTCACTGGTATGCTGGGAGCCATTTTAGTTCTAATGTTCTGTGTAGTAGAACAGGACTGTTTGAATAGTCACAAGAGCCTGTGGTGTCTTGTTCTATCGCACAGATAGACAAGTGATAGATAGATAGATAGATGGATAGATAGATAGATGATAGAGACAGATGATAGAGAGTTAGTGAAAGTACAAATCACATAGACATCTACAAACATTTACAAACATAAGTTTTATTTTCAAGTATAAGATGAGGAGATGAGTCAAATGGAAGATTTTGAGAAGATAAAAAACAATGTTTTATGGTTTCTGTTTTAAAAATAGATTATAGGTTGCCAAGCATGAAAGCATGATAAACAGCTTTCATATATGATAGTCATTCATGACGTGGTGCAAAGGTGTTGGGTTAGAGTTGACACTTCAGGTATAGTCCTGACAGGAGTTTCTACATAATTAACATGGAGTGTTAATAAAGAAGCGAATAAAGAGTCCTGGAGTGAAGGCTGAATAGCTGGCAGTCTGTGCTAGTGCCAGGACCAACATCATTATATGAGCGCAGGAGCATAGGTCTAGGTGAATGTAAGGCTCCAGACTACCTTTCAGTTTCCTTGGTTTATCATATCAAATTCTTATTTGCTTTCTGTAGTGTGGTGAATTATAATGTGCCAATCATAGCTCTTATGGCTATATCCCCTGTTGATGATACATTATCACATTAATAAGTGTTCTTAGAAGATGATACATCCAGGTTCATCTAATCCAGCGAATTCTGTAGCTATCAAGCACATACTGTCTGCCCATCTCAAAACTTCTCCGAGCAATTCCAAATCAAAGTACTTAAAATGGTCCAGCAAAAAAAAAAAAAAAAAAAATTCCATTACACTTCACCAGGCAGTCGTCCATGGGAAGATAAGGTACCTGTTTTGACTTCCTATTCCTGGCTTGAGTATTAAATACAGCTACCACTACGGTTATTTCACCAGCTCTTATATTTTCTATTTGCTTGTAATTATTTTCCCATATTTAAAGGGCCAAGATGTCTAATGGAAACTTTTTTTTTTTTAAGATGCAGGGTAAAAAGCACTATGAAGATAAGGAAAGAGCTCACTATTTTAATAACTTTTCTAGATTTTCTTCTCCACTTCATAAATGTGTCCAATATACAAATTTGGTAATGGTGCCTGTAATTTATGAGGGCAGTTAGTTATAGTTTAAAAATACACCTAATTGGAAACTTTGGGTGTGGGAGATCAGATTAAGTTTAACCACAGAGTAAGGAATAATGTATAGAAGGCATGTTAGTCTTTTCTGAGTTGCTTTGCATACCCATTTGCCTGTTGGAGACTTGCTAAATCCCACAAAGCATTAGTATGTATGGAAGAGATCGCTATTTTTGACCTGATATGTCTCAATTCTGTTTGGACATACCTCAAAGTGTTCTTCATGTCAACTGGTCTTTTAAGTGACACCTGCTTACATTTCAAAATTCACTGTGGTTGGCACATTTCTTAGAGTATGCTTTTCTACCAGAACCTGTTCACTATGAATTCATTTCTGTTTCCAAGGTCACTGAAGTCAAACAAAGCTCTCCCCGGGTTTTCCTCGTTTCAACTATCATATTTTGTATCTACTCATTCACCTTTACAGTTTATGGACTCTCTTACAATATTTACCTGATCTCCCAAAATGCACTTTCCTTTGTAAAGGAATAATAAGGTTCTCAACTTCTGATAGAGGAGACTTTGGCCAGAGACTTTGGAAAAGAATGCCAAGCCCTGAGATCTATTCTGTATCCATCTATGTAAAAAAGGTACCTTGATTTCCAAGGGAAGGTTTGGAAAACTAAACATAGCCCATACAAAGTATACATGCTCCCTACATTCAAACCATTAAATCTACTTTTTTAATTCATACATGAGCCCTTATGGCCCTTTTCATTTAGTTTTTAACACACACACACACACACACACCTCACTAAACCATTTCTTGCTCATAACTGGAAAGTAGTTTTGACTTTCCAAACTAAGAATTTTTTTTTCAATTTTTTTCTGATCAGTATCCCCAGGAAGCTGAAATTGGGTAGTCATTGGAAACTATAAAAGAAGACTGGCCACTCTCTGTAATTGCTGTTAAAGCCATCTTCTTAAATGCAGTTACTGTGCTGTAAGATGGCATTTTGCAGAAGCACACTTTTAAACTTTAAAAGTAATCTGTCAATATTTGGGATTCTCACTTTTCTGGCTGTGTTCTCTGGGACAATTGGAGCCATAACAAAATGGTTTCTATCACTTGTAATGAGGTTATCTCTTCAAATCTAGACACCCAGGCAGCCAGGTATCTCCGTGTAGCTGTAAATTCCTCTGAGGAATTGGGCTGAGCTTATCCACTCAAAGAGAAAGTAGCTCATTGAAAGAACAGTGAGATGTGCCCAGCACTTGCAGACTCTTAAGACTGTGAGGTTCCCTTTGACTGAATAGCAAATGCTCACGATAAAAGCCCTTCTTCCTGGAGCATCCCTTAAACACCATCAAAAACTGAATCCTTGTAATACTGACCTGCTAGGATGAACTTTCCCTAGACCCAGTTTCATTTCTGACCTTCTTATTTCTACTCATTCCTGCTTATTCTTTAAGCTCTGCTCTCCTCCCGACCACAAAAAACTCTTTAGGATTGGACCCAACCTTGCCACTTTTCATTGGTTACTTTTAGAATATAAAATTTTGTGTAAATTCTCTATTCAAAGGCCACATCTAAAGTTCATGATTAAGTGTACCCCACCCCTGATCCCAACAAAGCTTTGTAGCTTTCTTGGATTGAAATAGTATTATGAATCTTTTATGAGAGAATGCTGGTATCTTTTATTTTCCAAGTCCCTCTGTGGCATAGTGAATTCAAATTTGTAACTAATATAGTTTGCCTGTCCATGACATTCTACCCTGAGAGGCAATATAAATACCTACAAAACTGGAGTAATGAGTGTCCATGAACAGTTAGCTAAACTGAGTTTATGGTTCTCTCCTCCAAACTGCCCTCTTTTCTAAACATCAACATATTCAAGGGGTTTTTAAGATCAGCCAAAATTCTAATTACTTATTAGTGACTAATAACTCATCAAACTCCACTGTACTTATAAATTTGGTTTTTTATAAGTAAGTACATAAATCAGTACCATCCTATGGGAGTGGAACTGTAACAGAGGGCATGTACATGAACCTGAGTTTACTTCAACAGCATTCAAAGTTTAAAGTAAATAATTAATGAATAAATATATATGATCTAAGGAAGATATTCACAAAGCCGAATCAGATAGGGTTCTAAACACAGGCTTTCTCTTGTCCTCTATATGCAGCTCCTGTCAGGAGTCTCAGCATCTATGTATTTAGGATGGCTTCTTGCAGGAGGAGCTGACATTAGCAGCTTTTCAAAATTGTATTTAGGCTTGATAGACTAGGGAAGGTGACTTATTAGAGATCCAGATGGTTCAATCTAATCTTCATACCAGTTGATATTACATTCCTGAAGCCCCACTTTTCTTGACTTTTTAATATAACACTTTGTTATCCTGACAGTGCAAGGCATACTCCATCCTCACACTGAAAAAAAACTAGGCACTACCATCAGAAGCTGAAAGCACGAGTCAGACCTCTATTTGTAAAAGTGCACTTTTTTTTTCTTTGATGAATGTTTCTCCAGTGTCATATAAACAGAGTAATGTTTGTCATTTGAAGCATCCTTGTGACATTTTTCCATGGCTTTTTCTGTTCCAGATAGTCGGTTCCATCATACTTCTTCATCTACAAGCAAATGCTCCGTCTTTACGTCTTATGTACACATGATAAGAGGCATAAACTAAAGTTTTAAGTAGGTCACTATAATTCAGAGTTACATGTTATGACAGCGTGACCTGCCCAAGCTGAACTGAAACATCTATCTAGATTTCTCAAATTAGGTTAGTTAGCATTTTGTTATTTTTCTCCAAAGACCACTGGAGGTTTTAGATTTGGATCAAGTATACTGCCACAGTTGGTAGAAGAAACAATCAAATATTTTGCCTATATGTGAAATGTACATAAAATATATTGTGCAAACACTTTAAAACTTAAAAAATATTAATTTTAAAAAATATATTTGAAGCATAAGATGGCCATGTTTATACACTCCTTTAGTTCTAGCACTCAGAGGCAGCCAGATCCCCGAGTATGAAGTCAGCCTGATCTACAGAGTGAGTTCTAGGATAGTCAGAATTACACAGAGAGATCCTGCCTTGAAAATAACAACAACAAAATCTAGATTTTTTTTAAAAAGTAATCTCAGAAATTCCAATTCCTAGTACAGGAAGTCAGGTAGGTCACCAGATATAACCACTCAGAAGTAGTATTTAGCCAACTGAATATCCTTATTACAGGCAACTGTGACCATACCCAAGACACACCAATATTTTGGGACCTAGGTGTGGCTGCTGGTGTCCCGAGCATGGGATATGTAAAGGCAGAAACATGGTCTTGTCATCTACTTCTATACTTGCAGGGTAGGGATCACAGAGTAAACAATTTAAAGGAAGCAGGTTTGTTCTTTTTATTAGATATTTTCTTGATATACATGTAAATTTCTCCTTTCCCATTTTCCCCTCCAAAAAACAAACAAAGAAACAAACAGGTTTTTTTTTTAATTAGATGTTTTCTTTATTTACAATATCTCCTTTCCCAGGTTCCCCTCCAAAAGAAAAAATGAAAAATAATAAAAGAAAATTAAAAAAAAACCCAAAACTATAACAATCCCCTGTTCCCTCCCCCGTCCCCCTGCTCACCATCCCACCCCCTCCTGCTTACTGGCCCTGGCATTCCCCTACAATGGGGCATAGAACCTTCACAGGGACAAGGTCCTCTCCTCCCCTTGATGACTGACTTGGCCATCCTCTGCTATAGGCATTAAAGCAAGCAGTTTTAATAGGAGCAGTTAGTAGGAGGCAACTCTGAACAAACAGTCAGCAAAGATAAATGATTAACCTAATATTTTTTTGCATAATCAGGCAGTTTTAATGAAAGCTAAAATAAGTTCATTAGGACTTGACCTTTGGTTCCTAGAATAGAGCTCAGTAGTTTTTCTGTGTGCTTCCCCATTAAGGAAATACGATTCTATTTAAATTTGAAATAGATTCAGCAAGAACACAAGATGGAGAAACCTCTGCACTGTCTTGCCCTGTCACATGCCCAACTACCTACAAAGTTAAAATCGGTTGCTGTAGGTTGGCTAACCCTTTTTGACATATGTGAAGTCTCTAGGATAGTGCTTACCAGATCTACTTAATCCACCTGACTGGATCTCGGAGGCAACAGCATTTGTAAGCTCTAAACTTTTCCAGTAATTATTGGTGAAAAAAGAACATATAGAGATCAAATAGACTCGAGGTTTAGGGAACTTACTTTCTATCAACATTATTACTAAAAATAATTGGTTTAGTTTACTAGCATATATAATGTGTAGTAATGGCTTTATTATGCCATTTTACACATGTATATAACATACCTTGGTCATACTTACCCCATAAACGTCATTATTACCTCCTACTTCCACTGATCGCTGTCTTTCCAGTTTGGCTTTCTGCCATTGTCCTTTCTTCTTTTCTCATTTTTCATTTTACTAAATGCACAAAACAAAATGCAATTTAGCATATTTAGAAATTATATTTAACACTATTTTAAATCATTAATCATAGAGGTCATGTTCATTATCTCTATGACACAAATCTCATTTGAAAACATCTCCCAATTCTTTTCCACTGTTTTTGTTCTTTTAAAGAGGTTTCTTCATCTCTGCAATTCTTTTCTCTTTGATCATCTTTTATCTCTCTGAAAACGCCTTTAATTTTAAGATGATAGACTTAACTCACCAAGCTCTTCACCTCAGCCACTCATTGCTAGTAAATAGCATTAAGATATTCACTTATGAGATTCATTTTTCCATTGGGAATTGATAGCACGTGTGAATGCTAGCTGCCTTGCCTCTAGGTTGGCAGCTGGCTATGGTATGTCTCATGGAGTATGCATAGGCTGGAGCTCCCAGCTCCAAAAAGTCATTACTGTCTACTCAATGCCCCGGCTTGCTTTGGAACAGCAAGGCCAAGTTGTACTTGGATTGTAAAAGTAACTTTGATTTGTCAGATGTAATTGTCATCTTGGAGGCTTACTACTGAGTAAGCTCACTGTTTCTAGTTCTTTGTGAACTCTAGCTGGCTGGTTCAAATTTGCTGTTCTTGGACAAATTCTTCTCCATGCTGACTGATTCAAAGTGGCTTCTCTTGGTTCTAACTGAATTGATCTGCTTGGAAAAACCTGCCTCTGAATTCCATGAGCTGAACTACTCAGACTGCACTGACTTCATGAACTGAAGTGAACTGACCTGACCTGATCTGACCTGAACTGACCTGAACTGACTGAACTGAATAGAACAGCATGAACTCTATTGAACTCAACTGCATTCAAATGAACTGCATCAAACTGTACTGAACTGCACTCTTTTGAATTGCTCTCCTCTCTCTCTCTCTCTCCCTCTCTCCCTTCCCCCCCTCTCTCTCCCTCTCTCTGTTCTATTGCTTTCTTTGACGTCACCTCTCTTTCCTGTGCCGTTCTCATGGAAGGTGGGTATATCCTATCTCTGACTCATTCTGTCAAATCTCTCTCTGAACTGTCACTTTGTCAAACATGGCTGCTTCCTTCCACAAGCTAACTTTACCCTCACTGTTTAGGATTAAAGGTATTTATTAAGGGCTAATCTGTATTGCAGACAGATGAATTAAAGGTGTGTCATTCAAGTCAGATCACACAGACCACGAAGTTCATTGTATATGATTCCTTGCCAAATCAGCCAGGTTGCTGGATTAAAATGTCTCTATACTGAATATAATTTTTATGTATGTGAATCTGAGTTAATTGCTGTTTCTTTCACCTTAACCTCATAGTATTTAGGATTGGCATTTTGAGCATTGTTTTTACTAAACTATACCTCCAACTTTACTGTCACAGAACTTATAAGACTATATACGTATTCCTTACATATGTGATACCAAGGATTGATCAGCACCTCATAGCAATGATGGTTGCATTTATATCTCTATATTCTGTTTTTTCTTATATATACATGCATGCTTCAGATACATTAAAAAAACCATAGAAATTGGTTATGCTTTTCCCCTCTAATGACTCACCTTTAGAGTTCCTACTTATCCAGGGCCACCAAGTAGTTCCAAAATAAAATTCACCAGAAGACTCGTTTCATTTCTGAAAAAAAAAAACCTGGTTTCTCTGTAATTATACATCATTACATGCATCATATAACACTAATAGGAAATTGCATTTTAAAAATACTTATTCCTTGCAGTAGTCTTTTCCTCTGAACTGAGTAATTGTTTTGCTTTTTTACAGAGTTGTTTTAGAAAATAGAGATAGCACTCCAATGGTTATTACTCTGGATGTTCAAATCATGTCACTTTTTCTAGAAGAGTACTTCATGTGAAAGAAGGGAAAAGTTAAGAGTGTACATTTGCTGAAACAAATACATTTCCTGGCTGATTATAGATTGTGTGTAACAGCTAAAAATTGGAATGCTGACTGACAGCTGGTCTCTGTGACCCAATGAAAATGTAACTGAACTACACAAACATTTTTAAATGTGTCCTATGGGTGTGTCCCTTCAGAAGAAAAGAAAACAAGCTGCCACTTGTTACGTAAACATTGATCCTCATCTCATTCCACAATAATTTACAGATGTCTTCACATGAAACATAAAACTTATGAAACTTATTTCCTTTGTTTGCATAAAGGTATTTTAAAATTACTATTTCATTTGCTTTGGTTTTGCTTGAATACAATTTATTATTGTTTTATTGCAATGGGCAAATGAAGGATAAGAAATAAGATAATGATCTAGAAATAAACAAGATTATGTTGCTATTTTAGTGACCTCTAACAGTTTTCCTCCTAATGTTTATCATAGCTAAGATGTCAGGAATTCAAAAAATAAAAATAAATAAAAATAAAAATAAAAATAAGCAAACACATCAATAGAAAGGATGAGGTTGACAATGTTGACTGCAGTTCTGCTTCATGTGAAGATTTTAGCCACATGGAACCAGTGTCTCCAGACAGCATTTGAACATTTGAAGTTGTCTTTTGACCTCAGGCTTTTTCATCACAAAGAGCCCTCCTGCTTTGTGATGACATTTGGCAATTGTGAGTGAAAAACCATAAAAAATCGTCCATACAGGTGAGATTCAGAGAGCTGAGTTGTAACCTCGCATGAATTTGTGTCTATATGGGAGTATATCTACACCCTAGAGTAGAAATGATATAGTAGAAATGAATAGATAAAAATTGATAGAGTAGAAATATCTACAGACTGGGATAGGGAGAAAATAAAAAGGTTGTTTTAAGAACTGGCCACACATAAAACTTTCCATTGCTGCCTATTACAGAGAAGAAAATTGAAACTGTTTATACTTCATTTGTGTGATGGAGACCCCTAGACAAATTTTGTGCTTACAACTTTTATTTTTTGTTTTTTTTTGTTAGATATTTTCTTTATTTACATGTCATATAATATCTCCTTTCCCAGTTTTCCCTCCAAAAAAAAAAAAAGAACCCAAAAAACAAAAACAACAACAAGAAAAAACCCTGTTCCCTCCCCCTGCTCACCACCCCATCCTCTCCTGCTTACTGGCCCTGGAATTCCCCTACACTGGGGCATAGAACCTTCACAAGTCCAAAGGGCTCTCCTCCCATTGATGATGAACTTGACAATCCTCTACTATATATATATGCTGCTGGAGCCATTAGTCCCACCATGTGTACTATTTGGTTGGTGGTTTAGTCCCTGGGAGCTCTGAGGGTACTAGTTAGTTCATATTGTTGTGAGTACAGGAACCCTGTACTCAGTTCAATGGATGGCTGTGAGCCTCTAGTTCTGTATTAGTCAGGTACTGTCAGAGCCTTTCAAGAGACAACTATATCAGGCTGGATTGTCCTTCCTTCCATCTCTGCTCCATAGTTAGTCTCTGCAACTGCTTCCATGGGTATTTTGTTTCCCATTTTAAAAAGGAACGAAGTATCCACATTTTGGTCTTCTTTCATCTTGAGTTCCTTATGGTTTGTTGATTCAACTTTGTGTATTCCAATCTTCTGGGCTAATATCCACTTATCAGAGAGTATATACCATGTGTGTTCTTTTGTGATTGGATTACCTCACTCAGGAAGATATTCTCCAGATCCATCCATTTCCCTAAGAATTTCATAAATTCATTGTTTTTAATAGCTGCATAGTACTCCATTGGGTAGATGTACCATAATTTCTGTATCCATTCCTCTGTTGAGGGACATCTGGGTTGCTTCCAGTTTCTGGCTAATATAAAGCTGCTAAGAACATGGTGGAGCATGTGTGCTTATTACATGTTGGAACATCTCCTGGGTATATGCCCAGGAGTGGTATAGCTGGGTCCTCTGAAAGTACTATGTCCAATTTCCGGAGGAACCACCAAACTGATTTCCAGAGTGGTTGTACCAGCTTACAATTCCACGAGCAATGAAAGAGTGTTCCTATTTCTCCACAACCTCTCCAGCATCTGCTGTCACCTCAGTTTTTTATCCTAGCCATTCTGACTGGTGTGAGGTGAATCTCAGGGTTGCCTTGATTTGCATTTACCTGATGATTAAGGATGTTGAACATTTCAGGCGCTTCTCAGTCATTTGGTATTTGTCACTTGAGAATTCTTTCTTTAGCTCTTTACCCCATTTTTTAATAGGGTTATTTGTTTCTGTGGAGTCTAACTTCTGGAGTTCTTTGTATATATTAGATATTAGCCCTCTATCAGATATCGGATTGGTAAAGATCTTCTCCCAATATGTTGCTTGCCATTTTGTCCTATTGACAGTGTCTTTTGCCTTACAGAAGCTTCACAACTTTATAAAGTCCCATTTGTCACTTCTTGATCTTAGAGCATAAGTTATTGGTGTTCTGTTCAGGAAAATTTCCCCTGTGCCTATGTGCTCCAGGTTCTTCCCCACTTTTTTTTTTCTATTAATTTGAGTGTATGTGGTTTTATGTGGAGGTCCTTGATTCACTTGGACTTGAGGTTTGTACAAGGAGATAGGAATGGGTTGATTTGCATTCTTCTACAGGCTAACGGCCAGTTGAGCCAACATCATTTGTTGAAAATGCTATCTTTTTTTCACTGGATGGTTTTAGCACCTTTGTCAAAGATGAAACGACCATACTGTGTGGGTTCATTTCTGGGTCTTCAATTCTATTCCATTGATCTACCTGCCAATCACTACACCAATACCAGGCAGTTTTTATCACAATTGCTCTGTAGCTTAAGGACCTGGATGGTGATTCCACCCAAGGTTCCTTTATTGTTGAGAATAGTTTTGGCTATCCTGGGTTTTTGGTTATTCCAGATGATTCTGCAAATTGCTCTTTCTAAATCTGTGAAGAATTGAATTGGAATTTTGATGGGGATTGCATTGAATCTGTACATTGCTTTTGGCAAGATGGCCATTTTTACTATATTAATCCTGCTAATCCGTGAGCATGGGAGATCTTTCCATCTTCTGAGATCTTCTTCAATTTCCTTCTTCAGAGGCTTGAAGTTCTTGTCAAACAGATTTTTACTTGCTTAGTGTCACACCAAGGTATCTTATATTCTTTATAACTATTGTGAAAGGTGTTGTTTCCCTAATTTCTTTCTCTGCCTGTTTATCCTTTGTGTAGAGGAAGGCCTCTGATTTGCTTGAGTTCATTTTATATCCAGCGACTTTGCTGAACTTGTTTATCAGCTTTAGGAGTTCTCTGGTGGAATTTTTGGGGTCACTTAAGTATACTATCATATCTTCAGCAAATAGTGATAATTTGACTTCTTCCTTTCCAATTCGTATCCCTTTGATCTCCTTTTGTTGCCTAATTGCTCTGGTTAGGATTTCAATTACAATATTGAATAGGTAGGGAGAGATTGGGCAGCCTTGTCTAGTCCCTGATTTTAGTAGAATTGCTTCAAGTTTCTCTCCATTTAGTTTGATATTGGCTACTGTTTTGCTGCTGTATATTGCTTTTACTATGTTTAAGAATTGGCATTGAATTTGTGATCTTTCCCAGACTTTTATCATGAAGGGATGTTGGATTTTGTCAAATGCTTTCTCAGCATCTAATGAGATGATCATATGATTTTTTTCTTTGAGTTTGTTTATATAGTGAATTACATTGGTGGATTTCTGAATACTGAACCATCCCTGCATCCCTGGGATGAAGCCTACTTGACCATGGTGGATGATCATTTTGATGTGTTCTTTGATTTGGTTTGCAAGATTTTTTTTTGAGTATTTTAGCATCGATATTCATAAGGGAAATTGGTCTGAAGTTTTTTTTCTTTATTAGGTCTTTGTGTGGTTTAGGTAAAAGAGTAATTGTAGCTTTATAGAATGAATTTGGTAGAGTACTTCCTGTTTCTATTTTGTGGAATAGTTTGAGGAGTATTGATATTAGGTCTTCTTTGAAGATCTGATAAAACTCTGCACTAAACCCATCTGGTCCTGGGCTTTTTGGTTGGGAGACTATTAATGACTGTTTCTACTTCATTAGCAGATATGGGACTGTTTAGATTGTTTAGCTGATCTTGCTTTAAGTTTGGTACCTGGTATCTGTCTAGAAAATTTTCCATTTCATCCAGGTTTTCCAGTTTTGTTGAGTATAG
>NW_022196903.1:12139361-12176861 GCF_008632895.1 Mastomys coucha
TGAGGTAGTGTCTGTCTTTGTCACTGAGGTGGGTTTCCTGTATGCAACAAAATTTTGGGTCCTGTTTACATTCCCAATCTGATAGTCTATGTCTTTTTATTGGGTAATTGAGTCTATTGATATTAATAGATATTAAGGAAAAGTAATTGTTGTTTCCTGTTATTTTTGTTGTTAGAGTTGGAATTCTGTTCATGTGGCTATCTTCTTTTAGTTTGTTATAAAATTACATTTTTGCTTTTTCAGAGATGTAGTTCCCCTCCTTGTGTTGGAGTTTTCCATTTATTACCCTTTGAAGGGCTGAATTTGTGGAAAATATTGTGTGAATTTGGTTTTGGCATAGAATACTTTGGATTCTCCATCTATGGCAATTGAGAATTTTGCTGGGTATAGTAGTCTGGGCTGGCATTTGTGTTCTCTTAGTGTCTGTATGACATCAACCCAGGATCTTCTGGCTCTTATAGTCTCTGGCGAGAAGTCTGGTGTAATTCTGTAGGTCTGCCTTTATATTTTAAATGACCTTTTTCCCTCACTGTTTTTAATATTCTTTCTTTGTTTTGTACATTTGGTGTTTTGACTATTATGTGGCAGGAGGAATTTCTTTTCTGGCCCAGTCTATTTGGAGTTCTGTAGGCTTCTTGTATGTTCATGGGCATCTCTTTCTTTAGGTTAGGGAAGTTTTCTTCTATAATTTTGTTGAAGATATTTACTGGCTCTTTAAGTTGGAGGCCTTCACTCTCTTCTGTACCTATTATACTTAGGTTTGGTCTTCTCATTTTGTCCTGGATTTCCTGGATGTTTTGGGTTAGGAACTATTTGCATTTTGTGTTTTCTTTGACTGTTGTGTCAATGTTTTCTATGGTACCTTTTGCACCTGAGATTCTCTCTTCTATCTCTTGTATTCTGTTGGTGATGCTGGCCCTAGATGGCTTTGTTCAATTCCTTCACCTGTTTGTGCTTTCCTGTAATTCTTTAAGGGATTTTTTTTCCTCTTTAAGGGCTTATACTTCTTTACCTGTGTTCTCCTGTATTTCTTTAAGGGAGTTATTCATGTCCTTCTTAAATTCCTCTATCACCATCGTGAGATATGATTTTAGATCTACATCTTGCTTTTTTGGTGTTTTGGGATATCCAGGACTTGCTGTAGTGGGAGTACTAGGTTCTGATGGTGCCAAGTAATATTGGTTTCTGTTGGTAAGATCCTTGTGTTTGCCTTTCACCATCTGTCGATCTCTGGTGTTAGATGTTCTTGCTGTCTCTGGCTGGAGCTTGTTCTTCCTGTGGGTCTGTAAGCCTGTGTCAGCAATTCTGCTAGATCAGCTCTCCTCTGGTAAAACTCAGGAGCAGATGGCTGTGGATCAGTTGTCCCTCCTGAGTCCTGGGGTAGGAGCACACCCTGAAGACATGCTCTCGGCTTGCGGGAAAGGTGCAGAGAGGGTTGTGGATCTGTTGTCCCTCCTGCCCTGTAGTCTGAGGTAGAAAGAGTGTGGATCCTGTCCCCACTGCCCTGCTACTTGTGAGGACTGTGCCTCCAGGCTAGTCTGACCTTAGAAAGTCACAGGAAATAAAATGGTGGATCTCACCCAAGTCTCTGGGTTAGAGCACACCATGGAGGCAAGCTCTCCACTTGCAGGGAAGGGGCAGAGAGGGCTGTAGATCCGCCGCCTTCACTCCTAGGTGTAGATAGAGGTAGAGAGGATCCTATCCCAACTGTCCTGCCACTTGTGAGACTTGTGCCTCTTGGCTGGTCCCGCCTTAGAAAGTCACAGGAGAGAAAATGGTGGATGTCACCCAAGTCCCTGGGTTAGAGCACACTCCTACTTACAACTTTTTTAAAGTGGTGGTTGACAAAGCTATGGCGAATGTGGTAGTCTTGTATATAGACCTGATTCAGTCACTTACAATTTATTTAATCCTGGATAACTCAGTTAATCTGTCTAGATGTCCTAGCCCTTATGATGCTAAAGACACTAACAGCTAACTTTTGAAGGCTTATTAATGACCACATTTTATAATTTGTGCATTCTGTCATTGAATTCTTACAAAGGTCCTACAAGAAAGTCTTGCATTCATATCTCTATTTTATAATAATTAAACTGTGACTTAATTCGATTTTCTTTATTCTTTAAATGTTTAACAAATATTTGTTTATTGTTTATTGTATGCTGGACCCTCTTGGAGGTAAAGATTTAACTATATTTCTACATACTACACCTTTCTTTCAATACCCTGTTGACAAACATGGAAACTGACATGAAGGTTGATGCCCAAATGTTATAGTCGGTGAGTAATTGGAAGGGCTTTGGACATGCGCAGTGTGATTCCAAACACACTCCCAAACCACGATTCCTTCCCCTTAGAGCTCCCATAAACGCAGAATATCATTATGATGTCACACACATGAGTGATAAGGAAACTAATTGTCGTGGTTGCATATTTATCTCATTGGAAGATATGAAAAATCTTACTTAGTTTGTGGATGATTCAGAAGTATGTGTGGTACTGGTAGAAAAGTGGTTTGTTTGTAAAATACATCCCTTCATTGTGAATTTTTAAAAACTAGGAGGAAAGCTGCTGGATGAGAACAGAGTAAGAGAAAGAATAGAAAATGAGGTCAGACAGCTTTCCAGTCTCATGGAGCCTTGTAGACAGTTAGAAATACTCATAATTGTTCAGTGTAATTTTTTTTTTCAAAAAAAAAAAAGAGGCACAAGTAAGTTTTAAACAAAGTTAAAAAAATATATAACAATGTTTTAACTGGATCACTCTATCTGCTTTATTGAGAGGAGAATGGCAGGGGAGCAAGGAAGGAGCAGTCAGTAACTGATTTTTCATGAGACTTGAAGAATTATAAAAATTTCCTATGGCCTCTCAGAGTCAGTGGGTATGAAGCCTGTTTAATTTAGCCATGTATGATTCTGATACAATAATGATGATGAAGGCTTTGAAGTATTCTTGGACCAAAACACAAAATATGATCCTATTTAATGGAATCTTTAGCCAGAAAGAACTTCTTGTATATTTAAATGAAATATTATATTCTCTAAAAATAATTCTAATTTTTTTGTTTGTTTTTTGAGACAGGTTTGTCTGTTTAGCCTTGACTAAACTTAGCCTAGAACTCATTCTGTAGACCAGGCTGGCCTCAAACTCAGAAATCTGACTGTTTCTGCCTCTGAAGAGCTGGGATTAAAGGCGTGTGCTGCCACCGCCCAGCTAGAATTCTAATTCTTGGTGAGATATTATAATAGTTGATTCAAATACTGATCCTTTATGTTTTTATATTTATTGCCTCTTTTTCCATATCAATCAGTACTTTAATTAATGTGATATCATATATATGTATGTATGTGTATCATATACACACATATCTATATCTATATCTATATCTATATCTATATCTATCTATCTATATACATACATATATATATATATGGAGAGAGAGAGAGAGAGAGAGAGAGAGAGAGAGAGAGAGAGAGACAGATGTTACACCTAGTCTAATGGGAAAGAGATAGTAAATGAACATCTATGATACAGTATATTGTAGGGTTGTGAGGTTCAGTGTATGTGTCTGCTCTGCCTTAGGGCTTGGGCTCTCGGGGAGGCAGGAGACAGGAAGTTGCATCCCCACACTATCACTGGGTGGATATTGGGCAAGGACACCCAGAGTTGGCTGGTTGGTCCCTGAGCCTGCAATGAGTCCTGGGCCATCTGGTTCTCATGATCTCAAACACCCAGGTGCTGCTGGATGCTGCCGAAGAACAGAGAACAGAGTGGGGGTTGGATCTAGCCAGGAGTGGAGAGGAGCAGGGGCTCCAGCTGGTCCTATGAGGGAGTTCTTGGTTTGATGGCTGAAGGCTCAGCTTGGGCTTGGTGGCAGCCTTGGCTAGGAACAAAGAAAGGCCTCCTGTGGGAGATGAGAGGTTTATAGGTGAAGGTCTTCTCCATAGCTCCCATGGCAGATGCTGATGGAGAGATGCAGTCCATGGTTTTAAGGCATTTATTGTCATGGCGGAAAGTGGATGAGTAAAACCATATCCTTCTTCTCAGGGTGGGCCTGAGATTAAATATTTTTTTGCAGGAAGAAGTGCCTGGGAAGGAAATCTTATTGGCCAAGCCCTTCAGGCCTTTAGCTGCCTTATTAGTATGGAGATTTCTCTTGAGCCTACATGACTACAGGTCATGTCCTTTACATGTGGAGGCACTCAGGGCATTGCCCTTATAAGACTGATGGCCACAAATCTATGGAGGGCTATGGCTAGTGATAGGGGTCTAGTGCCTGGGAACAGGCAAAACACCTACCATCCCTTCAAGGTCTCAGGGTTTTGAGCCTTAGCTCAACCATGAACCAAGCTACTTTTCACAGTCCCACTGTATATATTATTATATCATACTATTAATAATATGTAATCATATAAATATACAGTATTATATAATAGTTAATATATTTTTATTTTATTATATATGCATAAAATGTATCCTAGAAGTCTGTTTACTATATCTTTCTCATTAGACAAGGTTTAATATAAAGGAGATGTTATTCCCATTAAAGTCCATATGCTCAATACCTAGATCTGTTCTAGGTACATAGTACTTTTAAAATAAATATTTGCCAAACAAGTGATTAAAAATGACTTTGGGGATATGTTAGGATTTGCTCTGTCAGTTTTTATGGAGAATCAGCAGTAAGTTAACTATACTCTAACTCTAGAATTTCCCTCACTTGTCCCTGGAAACTGCTTCTATTCGGTACTTAGGAGGATGGTGTATTGATACCCATCTCAGTACCTGCTCCCCACTGAAGTTCTAGCACCACAAAAAAACCATCATCACTACCCTACCCACACATGCCCATGATCTGATCACTCAAAGTGCTTTTCATCCAATGTCCCTAACTCATCATGTCCTCGGGAACTCAGGCTTGAAAATCTCGGCAATCTTTTTTAACAGTTCTCTCAGATCTCATTAGTAACTAAACCCAACAGATTTGACCCATGAAAGATCTCTTGAATTTCTCCTTTTCTTCCGCATCCTCCTGCCACTATCCCAGTTGAGGGTTTTATTACCTGTCACCTGATCTAATTCAATAGCCTCCTAGGGTGTCTCTTCACTTTTATTCTCTCTCTCTTCCAATCTACTTTACACATTGCAGCCAGAGTAATTGACCTACAGGTCAGTTCACTCCCCTAGTCAAAAACCTTCAGTGACTCCCCATTTTTAACCAAAAAAGAGCAGCAAACCCTCAGCCTGGAATTCAAAAGCCGATGTAATCTGGCCCCAATTTACTTTATATTTCCGTCTTATTTTATACTACTCTTCCTCATAGCCAAACTGGTTTTGTTTTCATTTCCAGGACTTGCCTTGCACTTCATTACTTTCAAGCTTTACTCGGGTTCTCTTTGCAGAAGTCTGACCTCCCTTCCTTCCCATGAACCTTCTGTCTCTTCTCACCTCTCTCCACAGGGAGCTTCAGGTCACATCAAGTGGGTGTTTCAAAGTTGAATGGGTAGAATTCTGTAGCTCAGTAATTCACTTCTGAATATCTTGGTTAGGGAGTTTCCTAATTTTTCCTTTTTCTTTACAATCATTCTTCCTTTATTGATCGATACCTACCATTCCCTTTATCAGTAAGAAAAACTCATTCAACCTGATTATGTCTCCTCTTCCTATTGTCCTCACTTTGGAATTTTTGTTCTTTTCCTTTTTGAATTTGCTAAAAAATATAGATCAGGAGTTCCTACATTAAAAAAAAGCCAAACTTATTTTCTTAAACAAATGTTGTATCTTTTTTTTGTTGCTGTTCTTGAAAATAGACAAAATTTTCATGGAGTATTTTAATTTTAGTGGTTTATGTTTACCAAGAATAATGATGTATATACTTACATCATAAAAACTAGAAAAACTCATATCATTTACTTAAATTTTCCATTCACTCTCAGATATTTATGCTTACCTATGAAAAATTTTGCAGTAGAAGACTGTCACTTAATAATCGCTAAACCTTAGTTTCTATGATCTTAAAGTTTACTTTTGTTTAATTAAGAGATTCTTCTTTTGACTAGGGGGAAGTAAGTAGATTAGATATCACAATATATCATCACATCATGTAAAAAGGAACTAAAGAACTTAACAGGACACGTGAAGCAAACATTCTCAGACATTAAATCACTGATAAGCTATAGGACAATGAAATATGCAAAACAAATAAACAGGTGTGGCACAATGAATGGTTTTTTTTCCCTCCTTTCAGAGCATATGATGACAGCCTTGTTGAGCTGAAAGAAGAGAGATCAAAGCTTGAGATGACTATGTTTGGATAATCCAACTATTAGAAAGGAGGATTGCAAATGAAAATAATTCCATTGAACTACGCAGAAGTCCTACACATTTTAATCCGGATCATGTGGGTTTTGTTGTTGTTGTTATTGTTCTTGTTATATTATGAGATACCTTGAGGCTGATAAAATAATTTTGAGGAAAGGAATATTACTGTGATTTGTTAAGTGAATAATTCCGGGAGATCACACAGGGATAGTACATATTGGTGTTTTAACCAACCAAAGTGGAGAAACCTAAATAAAAATTTATGATTTGTTAGTGATTTAGGACAGGCCGTACAATACTTTTAACATAAACTTAACCCTAGAGAAGACTAAAAGCCATACCCTATCTGTCATTAGAAAAATAGAAATAAATAAAGAAAGAAAAACAGAAAGAAAGAAAAAAGGAAAGAAAGGAGAGGAAGAGGGAGAAAGAAAGTCAAGACAATAAAAGTAAAGTAAACCAAAGACAGAACATGAACAAGAAAATTAAATAATAATTTAATGTAATAATCAGTTTGCTTTTTAAAAAGTAAAACTCCATAGACCAATCAATACAACACTTATAGTGTCTAGCATCCAATAAAAAATTACTAGACTTGTAAAACAAATGTATGATGGATACAGGGACTCAAAAACAAGACAGGGCAGAAAAGATTTTAAATTTTCTACTAAACTATATTTTATAATTAAAATGAAATTAAGAATATTAATAAAAGGAATGAAGGAGATAAAAATAACAACATAGATTAAATGTAACATTAGAAATAAAATATTCACTGGGCATGCATCATATTTTTCATACCAGAAAGTATCAAGTATGAAAGCATAATCAAAGAATTGTGCAAAATAAACAATGTAAACAATAAAATTTTAAAATGGTGAACTTAGAGAGTCTCCAGAATATACTAGACATGATAGTTGAATAAATAATATTTAAGAGTTTAGTAAATTTGATAAAATTGAATAACTCAGACACAGAAAGTCAAACTTCTGACACAATAATATGAAACACCTCAAACATGATGTAGAATAAAACCACTAAAAGTCAAGAATGAAAGAAAATTCTGAAAGTATAAGATTAAAAAAAGAAAAACACAAGTTACAAAGTGCAAGGATAACTATTGAGGGTATGTAATATAGGACTAATCTTAAAAAGTACACAGAAGGATATTGTTAGTTTCCTGAAGGTGCAAAATCCCTCTCAACCTATAACTGTATAACTACTAAATACTATGTGTCATCATGAAGACAAGGTAAAATTAGAACACAGTTCATTCAACCATTGCTGAAGTAATTAATTTTCAGTGGTTATTTTCCAAGCAACATTCTCTCTGTCTCTGTCTCTATCTCTTTCTGTCTCTGTCTGTCTCTGTCTCTCTCTGCCTCTCTGTCTATCTCTGTCTCTCTGTCTCTGTTTCTCTGTCTCTGTCTCTGTCTCTCTCTCTCTGTCTCTCTCTCTCTCTGTCTCTCTCTCTCTCTCTCTCTCTCTCTCTCTCTCTCTCTCTCTGTAATCCTGGTTGTCCTGGAATTTGCTATGTAGATCAGTATGGCTTGAGCTAACAGAAATCAGCCTGCCTCTGCCTCTGCCTCCTGAGTACTGGGATTAAAAATAGACTCTAGATGGACTGTCTCAGCACGAAAAATTCAAGGTCAGGGGTGAATAGTTTACTAAATGTTTCCTGCGTCTTAGCAAGACTTTTTCAGAGGAGAAAGTTTGCATTCTCTAAAAATAGCTGCAGAATGCACAGGAAGGTTGTTGTGAGAATATGTGTCTGAGTCATTATTCTCTTGCTAGGAAGAGGCACCAAGCCTGTGACATCTCTTATAAAAGAAAGCATTCAACTAGGGCCTTGTTTATAGTTTCGGAGATTGAGTTCAATACTAGCAATGGAGGCAGGCATGGCAGGAATAGCACTTGCTAAGACGCTGAGAGGCTCTATCCTGATCTGCAGCCAGAGAGACAGAGTGACTTCTAGGCTGGATGTGAGCTTCTTGAAGCTTCCAAGCCCACCACTAGGGATATACTTCCCCCAGAATGGCCACACCCGCTCCAAATAAAGCCATGTCTTCAAATGCTCCTTAAACAGTGCCTTTCCCTGATGACCAAGCACTTAAATACATCAGCTGTTTATATGTAACCCACCACACCATGTCTCCTAGAAAAGACAAAGAAAGTTCATCCATATTTCAATAACATGGCTGCCTAAACAAGACCTGAACAATGATAATGCCATTAAACATGATAATGTGGAGGGCCAACTCCTACTGGGTACCACCCCTGAACAAAAACCACAAATAGTAATGAGACTAATGAGAGAGGTAATGTTCGCTTCTACAGAGGATGAGTCTCCTACTTGGTGACCCATTTTCTTTTCTCTTCTTCTTTTTTTTTTATATTTGGGTAAGAAAAGTACTTAGCACAAAAATATTGGGAAATTGGGTTCAACAAAATTAAGAAAATGCTCAGTCTTTTCAAGATACTCAGGCAAGGCAAGCACAGTACAGACTAAGATAATATATACACATGTGAACACAGTGATATGAATATTATCACAAATTGAAAAATATTAATTAAATTCATTTATATGGTATGTAGTTGTGCTATAATCTATGTATAACAATGTGGAATGATTAGACTAGTCTACATGACATATTAATTATTTTAAATACTTAAGTTGTAAGACCATTTGGATCTTATTCTCTTAGAAATTTTAAAATCACAATATTTTTACTATCATCACTACAGTTGATCTCAGAAACCTCATTCTGATTACAACTTTACACCCTTTGATATCGGCTTTCCTTTTGTACTTTTTATAGGATCATAGAGTTCCTCAGGTGTTCCCTTTATATACATGGAAGCTTAGGTATGTAGGGACTGGCACTGAAGACACTACTCCCCTCCACACACCCCCCTTTATTGCATTTTCATCTGGTCTCTCCTTATCTCTCTCAGCACAAGCCTTGACTCCAGCATTGAGTTTGCCAGTGCTCTTTTTCACTTCAAATGTTGTATTTCTTTTTACTTTGCTCATAAGTTTTCTCAATGTAGACCTGCCTGAATAAGAGTGATTACTAATAACCACACAACAGAGTCAATATTATATTGTTTTTAAATATTCTTAACCAAGAAAATTAATCCAACCTTTTTCAATTTAGTCTCAGGCAGACTCTTAGGACAGGAGCAAAAATAAAATTCACAAGAAAACTTTCTAACTGAATTGTTATTATTGTTTCCCCTCTGAACTCCCTGCAGCTGATCCTATATAATCCACATTGCTCTCAGCACTATTATCATCCAAGCTCCTATTAGGATGGTCTGTTAAGCCCCTAGTTCATGGGGGCCCTTCTCATTTAAATCACTACATTTTCTCAGTTTTTCAGATTGGGCACAGCACTTAAACCCATCAAAAGATAGAGAATCAATAGATAAGTTATTTTGTATTTATACAGCTTATCTAAGGAAGTATTAGTCAATGATAAAAATGAAAGAGCATGCACCATATAGCCACACTCTTTAGAGGAATGTAAAGAAATTACATCAATCGAAAGAAGCCAGACAGAAATGAATGTGTGCAAATTGATTTTACTAAGAGGAAATCTTAGAACAATCAAAATAATTGTTAGTATCTGATACTAGATTTGTAGTTGCCTAGAGCTGGAGATTGGAGAGAGTCAGTCCTGAAGATGTTTCAGACAACTCCATTGTCTGATAGAAGTGTTCCTTACTTTGGTGGTTATGTATATGACTGTGCTCATTTGTTAGTGTTGCTTAGACCAGTCTTTGTAATTTTCTTATATTTTCTGCATTTCCCTTTGACTTTTGCATTCAGAAGGTAAAACCGAGCAAAGGACATATCTGTACATAACTACATTATAAAATTCTATTGAAGAGATCTGTTTAGAAAAAACAGAATTAACATTCAATGAGCTTTTGTCATTATATTTCAAAATGTACATATGATCATCATCTCAAATACTTATACTAAGTTTCTGTGTCTTTCCTTGAGGTTAGAGTATCCTAAGGGGAAAAATACTCATTTAAACTTATGAATCTTCTAAAGCATAGTGCTCATGAGTAAGCAACCCAAGAACTCGTGAAGCTAGGGCAAGAGGATTACAAATTCAAGGCTAGATTTTTATATATATATATTTTTTTATTTAATCTTTTTTTGGTTTTTTGTTTGTTTTTTTTTTTAACACAGATTCTATTCCCCTCCAGGTTCAAGGCTAGATTTTAACTGCTCTATAAGACCATCCCAAAAAGGAAAACAAAACAAAATCCATAAAAAGCCATAAATCCCTCCTTATACTGTTCTTGTGGTACCAAAATCAGTTGTGTTTAAGATTGTACATAACATCCTTTATTTATGGATAGCTAATCAACAAGGAAGGCAAGAAGTTTTGTTTGTTTCAGAAACAAAGTTCAGTAAGCCTGAGATATATGATCAAAATTCCAATTATAATAAAAATTTAGCTCTATTTAAAAACTTTTTATTATTAAATTTTATTCATTTAGTCACAAAACTGCATTTCAATCGGGTCATACTGTGATCCTCTCAGGCACAGGACCACAGAAGTAAATCAATATAATTTAAAAATTCACTGAGCTAACAGGGGTGCAGAGTCCTAAAGACTGAGCCACTGTCAGCTATTTAGTCTTTAAATTCTGACCACATCCTCTTGTACTCAAAGCACCAAGATTATACCTCAGATGGGAGCCCCTTAGGAACTAGTTTCAGGCTCAGCATGGCAGTTGCACTCTGATTGGTAGGTGTTATTGTATCTGTTATTTCTATTCCTTTACAGCTTTTCTCTTACACTCAACCTACACGGGAACAAAATGCAAGGAGTACATCACGGGATATCCAGGTAAGGTCCCGGAAAACAACTCACAAATGCAAATACTTTATTACTCTTTTCATTTACCAAAAGGGTCTCATGGTTTTCCACATAAAAATTATTAATCTTCATCAGACTCAATGTTTTGTGAAGACTTCATTTCATTTTTTTTTAACCTCACATAATACTTTTGCATGGAGCTTAAAGGTTAGAGATACCCATACTGAAGAAATTATCATTATTTTTATTTCTACTATCAATTTCTTAATATTTATTGATTGATTTCTGTGTAAGGGGTTGAGTATTAAGTCATTGTATGTGTGGCAGTCAAAGGATGCTTGAATGAGTCCTTCTTTATTTTTTGACATATGGATCTTTGGACTTAGATTATCAGGTTTGGAGGCAAGTGTCTTTGCTTCACAAACCACCTTGTCTTAACTATTTTTTTAAAACTTTTATCTTTCTGATTTCAAAACAAGGTCTGTCTACGTATCCTACCTAGGCTGGCCTTCAGTTAGCAATACACCTGTCTCTGCCTCACCTCTGCTGGGATTATAGGCATACACCCCACTCTGCCAGAAAATTATGTCTATATTGAATAAAGAGTGACACGACATGAGTTAGCTGTTCATTTTTATGTGCACAATGTATACAAAATGCTATTTACATTGATGATAATATCCTTGGCATAGATATTTTTCTCTTGCCTTAATATCATCAGAGAACTCTTTACAGGTTTTTGGTTTCATAGTACAAGGAATTAAAAATGGAGAATTTGGAGGGTGAAAAGAGGAGACAGAAACGATGTAATCATATTATAATATAGAAATAATTTATTTATTTACTATTTTTTAAAAAAATTAAATACTCATGGCTGAAGAAATGGTGCCGAGAGAAGGAGACTTGTGACTAAGCTTGAGGTCTGACCCTCATGGTGAAAGGAGGGAACTGATCTCCTTCCTAAAGGCTGTCTTCTGACACTCCAGTACTCTTGTGAGCACACACACACACGCACACACACACACACACACACACAAAGTTATTTTTACAAATGGACACCTTACAAGGGAAAATGGAATCAATTTCTTGGAAATGTATATCAGAGAATACTACAGACATACCAGGAGAGAACAAAAGCATCCAGAGCTTTACTGAAGGGAGTAAAACTACATTTGTCTGGGCATACAAGTTGCCATTCCCATCTGGGACATTCAAGGGAAGAGTGTTTAAACTTCCTATTATTTAATTAACCTTGTCATTGGATAAGATTTGGTCTATGCAGACTAGCCCTCAGGATACATAGAGAAGAGAAAGAAATAATCACATTCGTTACTGGTTTGTTAGCTTCAGGCCAGGAAAGAAGGGCTCATAGTATTTGCCATCAGTAGTTAGTTGCCTTTTAGCCTTGTAGCCAAGAAGAAGAGCTAACGTAACTGATAATGGGTTGCCTTCAGAGCCCTTTCTAGTCTTCTTGACTTTGGAACCATTTCAAGCTTCCACCACTGGCTTGTCTTTACAATTATTTACCAGGAAAGCATGCACCTCTGTCAGTGACTCAGAGGCCAGCACGGTTTGTTTTCAATCTAGCCATGAGAGTCCAGAGCTGAAAATGAGACTGGAAATTTTCCTGATTAGCTCTTGGATTTTGCCTCCTTTGTAGATTGTCTTAATTCCCAATCTACAAGAATAGTACCTACGACCCACAATCATGCCGTTTGTGTCACAGGGAGCTGACATGTTGACATTCAAATCTCATAAATGGTGCCTGGGAAGGGGAGGGAGGCAGAGCACCCCACCATTCCCCATTCTTTCCCTTTGTCCCTATCAAGAGCACCCTATTGTTATGGAAAATAAATGTATCATAGTAATTTATGTTCCCTGCTTCAAGAGACACATGCTTTCACAAAAGGTAAGTTTCGAGAAAAACAGGAAAGGAGAAAACATCTGAAAATATGAAGAGTAAGGGGAGAGTTAGGAGCGAGCTTTGATATGAAAGGGTTCTGAAGGAACTGTCCAGTTGCCCTTGGGTATGAATGGAAGCCTTGGATGCCTATTCTCCAGACTGTCTTTCTAAGAATGCTAATAAAGGGAACAGCCTCTGAAATTAAAAGCATCATCTCTCCTTGGGGCAATGGGAATGTTTGCTTGCTGTTCATTATAAAAATCAATGTCAACAATGAGAGCATCGTCAGGCAGATTACGCTGCTTTGTAAAAATTTGGCTCCCTACATTCAGGACTGTTTATCACCTCAAGCAGTCAAGCTTTTTTCCCTTGTCATTACATCCTAAGAAAACAGGGACTGGGCACGCAGTGTAAATGCAGGCACTGTTACTATCCTCACGGCTGTAAACATCACCTTGTCTTCCTTTTCTGCAATATAGACTAGATCCTGGTGAGCAGAAGAAAGCAGTCCCTTATATCCCTGTGCATGCAGCCAACCCTCCATTCCACGGGCGGTTTAATCTTGTCAGAGCCTTTTGCTCTCTGTGACTGTCTAGTAACAGGTAAATGCTGTGTCTTCTGGTAAATGCTGTGTCTTCTGTTTGTGAGGAGGTGCAGTTTAACAAGGTAACTGGGGTGACTAGGTTTCTGCTGTCAGTAGTTATGATAGTGACAATCTACTCTCAGCTATAGTGTGCTGCCTAGTGAACACATACCCATACCTTAGCAGTGCAAATGTGACAGATATGTATACAGTCCACATCCAGATGTGACTAACCAGGTTAGGAGATGGGCATCGAAACTCACCTATGGATAACCAGCAGAGAGACAGGTGGTAAGTGATGGGATGAGAAATATCCTTGGTTTACTGTTTGTGGAGCCACGAGGAAGTTATTTCTTAAGTGAGATAGGTATGAAGTATTCAAAATTAAATGTCCTAAACTTCAAGAAATGGTCTACCGAGATTGTATTTGGATAATTGTGTTGTATGGATATTTTGTATTTTAAAGATTTAGGGAGTAAGACTGTCTTAATGGCAGAGGAACACATAAACATTAAATAAATCATATAATGCACATATAACAGACTGAGTAGAGTTGGAAAGTGCAATGACTGCTGATCTGGGCTGAGTGGTAGCCTGCTATGAACTTTCAGCACGTTTCTGAGAGCAGTCGCTGCATGAAGAAAAGTTAATAGAAAGAGTGTAATGGTGTAGACCCCTGTCAGCTCCGCCACTGCGTATGACTCCTTGGGGAAGCAGAACTTGGGGAGTTTGACTGTGCTTATCGACACCCTTATACCACTCAGACACAGGGTTGTAGGGAAGCACTCAGGCACTGCTCCAGAGGTGGGCAAGCAAAATCTTAGGTGTGGAAAAGATGGAGCTGGCTCCGGTCTCAATGAATCAGAATCTTGGACATCTAGGCGCCGCTGGGAGTCAGGCCAGCGGGCTAGGCACTGTGTCTAGCCCGGGTTTGTGGGGTGGGGCGCTATTTAGGAAAGGAGAGTGCCTGTTTATCTCATAGTGATTGTCCTTGGCTTGGCAGTGGCAGGCTTGGTGGCTGGGAACACAGAGAGGCCCTCTATGCGAGATTAGGTTGCAGCTCTGTAGGCAAAAGCCTTCTTCATGGCTCTCCCTTGGAGGATCTTGGTGAAAGAGGAAGTTCATGGAAAACAGTTTATTGTCATAGCAGAAAATAAATGCATAACACCATATCCCACTTCTCAGGGTGGGCCTGAGATTAAATTCCTTTTGCCGGAAAGAATGTCTGGGAAGGAAGCTTCTTGGCTAAACCCTCCGGGCCTCTAGACACCTCATTAGCATGAATAACTGTTTTGAGCTTATGTGACCATAGGTCACATTTCTTTTATGTGAGAAGCATGGCACATGTTCCAAATCAGGAGTCTGGCAGGGAGTTAAGAGTCACCTTAGCCTCAGGTGCTTGCCCACAGATTCTCTGGGTCTCGACTTGCTCTACCTTACCAAACTTCCTGGCATGATTTTACATCCTACAAAAGAACTACAAGGAGAAAGATTATATACTTTACTCACATGACGAGAATTCACTTCCCACCCCTCCCCTGTCATTTGGAGATTCCAAATAAAGTTTTTTTTTATTTTTTTTATTTTTTAGTGATTTAAGAAAATTATAAAAAGTCATTCTGTCCTTCCACCAATATGAAAGCAGTGTCCTTGAATCCTAGCAGCTGGCTCTGTGTGTGTGTGTGTGTGTGTGTGTGTGTATGTGTGTGTGTGTGGCGGGGGGTGGGGTGGGGGGTGGGGATGGATTTGAGAGCACTTGCTCAGCAGTCCTGACGACCTGAGTTTGAGTCACTATCATCCATTCAGAAAACCCAGACAGGTCTATCTGCAGCTGTAACTTCAGTATCAGTGGTCAGACATAGAGTCCTTGGAGCTCCAAGGCCACTTTGCTCTTCAGAACCAGACTGTATGACAAAGCAGTAAGGGTAATACAAGAATACACTTGGTGTCCTGCTGCGACCTACACATGCATGCATATGGGTGTGAGCAACTCAACACTCATCATGCATGTATAACACACAAATATTCCCCCCCACACAGTCACACACTCACATACACAATAAACAGTCACACAAACACACACAGTCACACACATAGTCATGCACGTATACATACTCATGCACATCACATACACTTGCACACACACACACACATACACACACACAGAGAGAGAGAGAAAGAGAGAGAGAGAGAGAAAGAGAGAGAGAGAGAGAGAGAAAGAGAGAGAGAGAGAAAGAGAGAGAGAGAGAGAGAAAGAGAGAGAGAGAGGAAACTTACAGGTTAATGAAGTATTCTTGAAAGACATAGGAAAAGTATTTTAAATAACACCCAGCAATTAAACAAAAACTGATAGACTTCTCTATGGGCTTTCTGGATTTATCTAATTTCTTATTGTGACCTAATTTATTATATCAGCTTTTATGGAAATGAAAATGAAAGAGAAATGTTCTATCATCAATTCAAAGTTCTACTCTTTTACATGTTTCTATTAATCTTCGAGAGAATCCTTAACCTTTTTGTTCACTTAGAATAAATGAGGCTCTTCAGCCCATTTTACTGCTGAATAAACCAAGATTTTTAGAAAGTAGAATAAATTACATGGGTGATATTAGTATAAACCTTGGAATTTGAAATTTGACATTGTCTCTGAACTCACAGAAAATGTAACCTCCCATTAATAACATTTAATTGACAACTCTGTAACATTATTACACATATGCACTTGCAATTACATTTAATCTACTATTAAAGTCTAACTCATGAATACAGAAGTAACCCCTATTTGAAATGTTAATGATGCTGTTTGTGATATATTGTGATATATATGATTCTGTAAAGTTAAATATGTGTCATTCAAGATGTCATACATAAATATAGAAATGAATCTAAATGAATAGTGTTTTTTATAACCAACTAAATTATAAACGCATTAAAGACAGAACTTTGAAAATTGCTTTCTAAAATCAAATGTGCATGTATTACATCTGTTTACTCTGCTCCAGGTATAGGAATTAATAGTCCTAAGACACAGAGTATCTGGATATTTGTGCTATGTAACTGAAACCTGCCATATTAATTGTTTCTTTTAGAAATACAGATAATGAAACCCACTGATTGCCTTTGTTCCAAGCAATGGATTTTAATTACATTTGGAAAATGTAATTAATAATAATTACATTATTACAACTACACAATATTAATTACAATTACATTAGAATAAAGAACTCTAATTTCATTTGGAAAAAATAGAAGTGATTTTAAAGCTCAGGGCGTTCTTTCAAATTCTAAGTAGTTTTATAAAAATTATTGCTATTCTTTTAAGATTACATATTTTGTCTTTTTACTCATTTGACCTCATAATGCCCTAAGTATAATATAGTCTTACTTAATCTTCAGTCTACACAGATAAGGAATATCATTAGTCAGAAAACTCAGCTCAATTCCTTTTGCTTGCTTCTTGAGTGGTGGAAGAAAAGCATTGTTGTTCCCCAGCTGTACTGATACATTTATTCGCATGGATAGGGTAGATAAGATTTTAGTCTCTAAGCACTATAAAGAGAAGTAAATTTGTTCTTTAGATTCATGACCAATGAATCTGTTTAATTTGAAAGTCTTGTAGCTTCGTACCTGGGGAATCCTACAAAGACTTTATAATCTTTGGGAGTACTAAACAACAAGACCATGCTGTTCTGGATTCTATTCAGCCTTCATTTTGTTTAGTTAGCTCTAAAATAGCTTTGGTAGTAAAGCTATTCCATAGACTATCCCAGCTTGAGATTACCATTTCATGGATGTGATACTGGATTTCCGTATTCTCCTGGAAATAGAAAATTTGAACTTCTGGAAAATTCTTAAACTTCTCAGATTGTTTAAAAGAAGAAACCCTGAGTTCAAGGAGGAACACAGACTTTTCCTGTCTTCTGGTCACTCTTAAAGGGTTATCGAGATTTTCCCAAATTGCTGAATACAGCTAAATAACATACTAGTGCATTACAAAGTCAAATGCTGTCCTAAAGGTCTCCTATGCTAATAAACAAATCACACACACACACACACACACACACACACACACACACACACACACATCAGTTAATATGACCTGCAATCTTGTTTCATTGAGAATTGTCAATTTAGACTACTATTCTAAATAATAATGATACAGAAAATTCTGCACATTGGCAAGATTACTAAATAAGGTGCTAAAGCGGTCAGGATCAATAAGAAATCAAGACAGAAGAGAGAACCATCATATCAACCTATTCCTTCATAGAAGTGTATATATATTATGTATAAAAACCAGTGTAGGCATGACTGAACAAGATGAACAACAATAGGCACAATAACATGGAAAGAGGAAAGCTCATGGCCATCAAAGCTACACAAAGAACTATAGGTAATTAAGTAATACTGCGCACAAGAAAAACAGTCTACCCCAGGAAAAAGCCCATTAAGTGGTTATATAAGACCAAACGGTCAGCTTTCAAAACATACATAGAATTACATCATATATACTGAATAGGTAGTAATTAGGAATATGTGTGTGTGTGTGTGTGTGTGTGTGTGTGTGTGTGTGTGTGTGTAATAATAATTAATGTAAAATGGGACCATGGATGTAAAAGAAGAAAGAGGAAGCCTATGTAAGAAGGTTTGAAGGGCTGAAATGGATGAGGAAGAGATGTGAAGATGGGATTATAATGTAACATCAAAATAAAAGAAATTTGAAAAAAACACACATTTATGTGAAAATAACTAATAGTTGAGGCCACCAGAGGCCATCTACACTAAATAAGTACATTTCACCTATCTAATTTTAGATATTCCATATCATAAGGATATTTTAGAAGTTGGAAGTATGTATTAGCTGGAAAATAAATTAATTTACCCATGTCTCAGATCTTCATATGGTAAAAATCTGAATATATTTCAATTTTTGTTTGATTGTAACACTATCAGTATATATTTTCTCATATATATATATACATATATATATATATATATTTGTTTTGTTTTTAGTCTTTTTGTTTTTTGTGGTACTGAAGACTGAACCCAGGGCCTCATACATGCTAGGAAATATTAGTGAGCTATGTCCTCAGCACTAGATAAAAAAAACAAAGTATTACAATAACACAAATATGTTAATTAAAATAGTCTTTGCTTTCCTGATATCATGAGCTCTACCCATCTGAAACTATTATTTAATGTATCTGGTGTACTTAATGTCCTCTTTCAGTCATAGAAGAATTTTCTAAAGTAAAAGTTAATGGATGTTGAACCCATTCATATGCTAAATGAGAAGAACATGTAAACATATCCCTATAGCTGGTATTTAAATTAGGATCAGCTATATGACTTGGAGGGCCTAGGATAAATGAAAGTTCTGGCATCCTTGATCAAAAGTTGTAAGAACTTCAACAAAATGAGATCAGAACACTAAGCCAGATTCAAGGTTCTTCTGAGTCTAGAGTTGTCTTTTGGCTAAAATTACATATTCATGGACCAGTAGTCTCCAAAGGATGCAAGTCAGCAACACAGATGGCTAAGTTTAGAGTTTGGCTAAACTGTCGTTTAGGAAAAGTGATATAGGAAAAGATGCATCCAAGAGTCAGATGGGAGACTTGTGATACTTATGTGATTAAAATATGCAACCTGATGGCCAGTGACATAATACATGTTATTTACTGTGTAAGAAGAATGCTGGAGGCATAATAGACACAGCTAATTGAAATGAGCCTGAGTACTATGTAGTATGCTCCCTGACTACTTTCTATAAGTAATTTAGAATTCAGCAGAATAATGTGAGGTCTTTTACTACTTAATTAAACTTCTATAATGCCTGTTTTACCAAGATGAATAAAATACATAAATTGTATGAAGTGACATCCAATGCACACAAAAGAGAGAAATGTAAAAATCAGAACAGTGGGTACATTAAACTGATTCTTAATAATTGAAACCAATTTAATCATTTGAGATTGTTTTATTCTAGCTGACGTAATACTGTAGCAGTTAGTTATATTCTAATTATAACCTGTTTCATTTTACTCTGCCTTTCTAGTTAATTATTACAGTCAATTTGTAAAATGACATGGTTCCACATTTGCATAGGTCACTATTAAATAAATGAATAGCTGAAATTACTCTAGCATTGAAGTGTCAACTTTGGTAGAAGTCAAGAGGACTTCAAATGTTCTTCTAACACCCCTTAATGTGTTAATGACCACTATTAAACTGCAATTAAAAGGCCAGGGAAATGCATGAAACAGTTAATAGAAAAATAGCACAGACACAATTAAAATGATTCTGGAATTTTTTTTTTTGACTGATAGAAAATAAAGTGATATGCTGTAAAAAAAAAAAAAGTGCAGTGTGAATCTATTTCTATCTCAAGGGAAAGTTGACAGTTTAATGATAACAAATCATAGGCTGCCTTTTGGGGGGAGCATTGAACGTCAGCTTAAAATTAACATCAGTAGTAAACAAGACAATGTGGTGATTTTACCTTGTATTTAAATTACTACTTATTATGGTACTAAATAATAGCTTTAAATAACTTGGTGTCCAGATTACTGATATACAGTGTATCTGCTGGGAAAGAAAAGACGGTACTGAAGGATATGTTTAAGACTTTGTCATTCTAAATAAAAGATAAACGTATGTCTTTGCAGTGCAAGCCTCATTACACTTGCTTGTGAAACCTTTTGCTGAATTTCTTCTATGCTAAAACCTCTGCGTTGCCATTAGAGTACTTCGCTCACCCACGTGATGAGCAAAGATGATCAACTTAGACTGTATCAATGTAGAGGATTCTGTTCAACCCAAGGACAGACTAGAAAAATGAAAAATAAATAAACAAAATTGTGCATGAGTCTTCAAGTGGAAAACAGCAACTCAAGAATATGCTGGAGAGTTTTTACAAGGATACTTTTATTATCCATGTTGTACTTAATGTTTTCACCCATTTGATGATGTTTCTTGTTGGCTAGATTCTCCAAAAGGTAAGTCACAGAAAGTCCTTATCAAATGTGTTGAATACAAACTAAGTATACACAATTATTTGTGTTGAAGTAACCTCTAGTGTGTCTGTCTCTGAGTGTAATAATGACCTGCTACTGTGACTACAAATAGAGAAAGAACTAGTCACTACACCTGCATTTCAGGTAGTAGTGTATTCAGGGATCTAAACATGTATCTTTCTTCCATGACTATGTTAAGATGGGAGTCAGATTTAGGTTTCTAAAAAGATTTATTTCATTTAACTATCAGTGTGTGAATCTGTACACATCAGTGCATGTGGTCATGAAGGCCAGAGACATGATGGTCCCTAGAGCTGGAGTTACAGTTGTCTGTGAGAGTGCTGAGATCCTGACTCAGATCATCCAAGCAAGCAATGTGTCCTCTGATCCACTGAGCCACCTTTCTATCTGACTGCCAGATTTTTGTTTTCAGTTATCTTTTGCTTTAATTCTTCACTTAAATTCTTATCTAAAGACCCTTATACTTTTAGATGGACAAATGTTCATGATAAATTCCTGGCTCACATTGGAATCTTGATAACGTCAACCTACTCATCTCTAACTATTGATTGACTTGGTAGAATATGGCAATAGTATAATACTCCAATTATGCATCTAATTGGAGTATTATACTAATATTCCAATTGTGCATCATATTTATATAGTTTTAATATTGGGTACATGAAAATATTTCTTGACCCTTGTCAGAAATATAACCCGTGAGGAAATTTTCTCTACATAAATTCATAGAACAAAATCATAGAAATAATTTATAGTAGTCTGAAAAACAAAAACATGAACATTCTTCACAAGTTGGTTTTTCCAGTGTCTTCATAATCAATATGCCATCAGTAGGATCTTTCTAGAACTAATGACCAGAAGCGAGTAGGGAAGCTTTATTAATACCATGCCATTTGGTATATGGATTAACATTTTGAGTATTTCCAAAGTGTTACAACTTCCTTAACAGGGTTAGAGTGGAGTAATTATCACCTAGTTCAGAACAGTTTAAAAAATATAGTTTTAATTTAAATTGGCATTCAAATCTCTCCCCATCTTTAACTTTAAAAAATAATTTATTGGAAATTCTGTATATAAATTTATTTTCATGTGTTATGAGCTATTTCAACAGAAATATTTTTTCTGGTAATTTTGTCTTAAAATCTAAAAGGAGAAAGAGCCACAAAGTAGCTACATTGGTGAGTATAACATGTTACATTTGAATCAATGAAGCAAAGACATCTATTCGAATGTTAAGCTCCTTGTGACATAAAGTGGCAGCTCAAATAAAGTTATGCTATTTTCTATAGCTCAGCCTCAACAACTTTTGTCAAAGGTGCTTAGCCTACTCAACAAGTGGCTTTTAGGTCAACATGCAGCTTCTCACATTCTCACAATAAAGCTAGGAGCAACTGTAGTTTCTATATATTGCTTGATTATGATTTTCTAGATCATGAAAAGAAGACAGAAGGTAATGACCTCATATACAAAGCAGGTAGCAGAGCGAAGTGGCAAGATCCTATCATATTCATAGACGTCACTACAAAGAAAATGATGGCCATAGAAGATTAGAAGGATATATGAAATGGGCAGAACAGTACAGTGATAGTTGATGATCAAAAATTAAAAGACATTAGAAAGGAAGAGTTGGCCTGTGAACACAAGACATTAAGAATCAGGTAATAGAATTAATAAATTAAATTCTGCTTAGGATTTTCCCAGTAAAGATATAACTAGTTGAGATTGGTCTAATGCTATCTACAAAAAGATTGTTTGGATTGTAGGAAACCACCGCAGCAAAATTCTGACCTTCAATAAGAAAATTCAGTGATAAATAGGTACAACTATATTTCTTTATAATTTATAAATGTACTTCAATTATCATCAAAATAATTTCATAGCATTTCAGGTTGTCTCTATGTTAAAAAAGAAAGAGATTCTCCTATGGGGTTTGAAGCAGGGGGAGGGGGTAAAGGAAGGACTAAGGTGTTAGAATGTGTGGACTTTGTCCTTCTGGTAAGAAAATTGTCTGAAAAAAGTTAGGAGTTCTTATAACAAAAACTTTTGTCATTTTGAACTTTGATATTGACAGTTTCAGAACAGTACAGTGATAGTTGATGATCAAAAATTAAAAGACATTAGAAAGGAAGAGCTGACCTGTGAACACAAGACATTAAGAATCAGGTAATAGAATTAATGTCTTGAAAACCCACAAGGGAGCGTAGCATGGCAGAATGTGAGCTGAAACTCCAGTATTCAGTAGGCTGAGTCACAGTGATTGCCAAAAATCTTAGGTACAGCTTGAACTACAATGTGAGGCCGTGTTGCATAAAATCAAAAAGAAGGAGGCAGAGACAGGGACAGGAACAGAGAAGAAAATGTTAAGGTATGGTGGTTTCAGCTTGTAATTATTGTACATTAGAGGCAGAGGCAGGAAGATCACTTTAAGTTCAAGGCCAAACATTCTGTATAATAAGTTCCAGGTCAATGAGGTCATACAATGATACCCTCTTAAAACATAAAAGAGTGAAAGAGTTTATCATTTACACTTACGATAAAAGAATAGCAGATATATTTTTCCTTAGACTTTTATATTTTTATTAAATTATTTTATTATTTACATTCCAAATGCTGTCCCCTTTCCCTGTCCTCCTTCTCTGATTTCTTCACACCATTCCCCCTTGCCTTTGCTTCTGAGAGGGCTATCTCCCCCATACAACTCACTCCCTGCCAGCATCCTCCTTCCCTGGGGATCTGCAGGATTAGGCATATCCTCTCCCACTCAGGCTAGACCAGGCAGTCCTCTGCTACATACATGACAGGGTCCACAGACCAGCCCATATATGCTCTTTGGTTGGTGGCTTAGACTCTGGGAGCTTCCAGAGGTCCGGATTAGTTGACACTGTTGGTCTTCCTATTGGGTTGTAATATCCTTCATCTCCTTCAATCCTTCCCCTAACTTTTCCATAGGGGTCCCCAACCTCCAATGGTTGGCTGTAAGTATCTGCATCTGTCTCAGTCAGCTGCGGGCAGAGTCTCTCAGAGGATGGCCATCCTAGGCTCCTGTCTGTAAGTACAACATGCTGTCAGTAACAGTGTCAGTACCTGGTATGAATCTCAAACTAAAATAGCAGAAATATTTAACTACTAAATTCTGAGTTCTACCTTAAAATCTCTCTCTTATATAAAAAGGAAATAAAAATAAATATATATGCATATTTATATACATACATATCCAAACATAGAAATTGCTTTGTACTAATAGTTTGTTCATCTTGATAATTTTCTTTCATAAACCCGAATATTAATTCATGTTTCCTTGCTAGATGGCTTAGTAATTATCTTCCTATTGTCCTGATAAATTCAGCTATGAAATATGTGCATCCTTTACATGTATGTCAGTTGGCTTTCCTTATATACGAAAATCACGTGAATGACAACATAATTTAGCAATTGCTTTCAAAGTATTTTGTTACTTTCAAGTACTTCTGAAGCCCAGTTTATGATTGCAATTCTTTAAGTTCCTCTATTTCTATGGAAATGGTATCCAATGTATTCATAATCGGTTTTAAGACTGAAATTCAGTGTCTGTTGAGAATGTTTGGGAAAATATAAGAAATGATTATAATGTTTGAATTAATAGGAGTTAAAAGGACATTGATGGACGTTCACATAGGTTAAAAGGATGAAATGTGAATTGTAACACAAGAAAAAGAGAGAGAATATTGCATCACCTTAATTAAATCATTTCTGGCACAGGATTGGATTGGCTGTTTTCTAAGCTGAAGAAAACAAAGAAGGCAAATAATATAATCAGTTTAAGTAAAAATCGACTCTTGTAGCATTACTTAAACTCAAGCATCTAGAATGTGAAAAAAATATCTGAAAAGTCCATGTAAAATGTGTAGCAGACATAAAGAAATTTATATACACAAATGCATTAAGTTGGAAGTAAGAGATGTTAAAAACAAAATAAACAGAAGAAAACTGTCAAGGAGTTTAATTGTAGGCAGAGGTCAGGATGTGTCCCATTACTCAGAATTGGTAGCTCTAAAATATCTAGACTTCAAATAGTGTCACACTGTAAAATTACCTTTTGAATGAGTTTAATTCATTTTAAGGACATATAAACCTTTAATTACTAAATGGTCCAAAATCTAAATTTAAAGTTATTTCTCTAGTAACTTATTTTTCATTTAGAACTATTATTTTTATGTTTAATTTTTGGAGGAGATATTTTACACCAGCAATTGCTTTGAATACATCAATATGGATTAGTTCTACCTATTTAAAAAAATACCTAGATTCTAAACAAAACAATTAATTGTAAAGTTGTGAAAATATAGATCTATTTAAAGCTGAGGTGACAGAAGTGTAACATGATGATCTATCATCTTGACATGAACTGAAAGAGGCAGATTAGCAGCTGAAGCTAGCAAAGTCAGAATTTACATTACAGCACACACCAACGCCATAACAATATACTATTAGCACTCTCAGTAAGCAGCGATGAGTAATGAGATAAAAATTGACAACGTCAATAGTCATAAGCCCTCCCAGTCAAGAGTAATGAGCTACAAGTGTCTAACAGTCGGCTATATTCATAAATACATACACAGTGCAACAGACCTTTATGATCCTATCAAAATTAAGTTTTCTGAGGCCATAAAAGCTCAGTGAATACATAGGTGATAAAATTCATATAGACTACATTTACTGTCAACGACAACAATAAAGATGGTGTTATCATGACCCCACTAAGTTGATTTGCAATGTATGCTTTTATTCTACTATACGAAAAATGGTCTAAAATATCTATTTTTATTTTTAGCTTGTTCTTTTTTTATTTTATATTATGCTAGTGAACGGAACCTTTTGCGTGCTTGATCTCTGATGCTCTGAGCAGCAGATAAAAAGTGCTATTGTTTTACAGTAGCTATCACGTGTATTCAGATTTCTTAGAAAGGATGACAAACCTTCCTCAGAGTTTTCTTTGGAAATTCGAACCTTCTGAAAGAAAATTGTATTGTCTTTCTTAGTGCGGTTAAGTTAGTAATTATTAAGTATGCAAATATCTCCTGAGTGATTTTTAGTGCAGGTTTAACAATGCTTTGAAAACCATTTGTTATCGGGGTAAAATTTAAAACATTCTTGTGTGTGTATGTGCAAGTTCTTTCGACCCTTGAATTTCTCTTTCAGGAGCTAGCTTAAACTGTTTCTCACTTTTCTTCATTTTTTTAAAAGAGGAAGCAGTGCAACAAATGTTGCTGCCTCCTTTTTTGTAGTTGCCAAGGCAAAGAGGTTGGCAAAGGAGCTTCATTGAGTCTGTGCTTTAGAACCTGCACAGCAATAAGCTAAGAGAGCAGAAAGAGAAGCAAGAGTGGAGAGTGACCTCACTCACAGGATGCGTTCCCATGATACACATAGCCTGGCGATTGACAGTGGCTGCTCTGTGCAGGAACAGTAACAGTGGGGGCAAATCCCAGAGAAAAACTCACTGTAGCCATCAGCAGCCCCGAGTGAATCAAAATGAACAAGGATGAAGGGAAAATAGTAGAACCCCTTTCCGGGAAGTCGAGCGGTATTCCATTTTTGATGGCTAAGACAACTACTGACTCCATAAGTAGGACAGACAATGGCCAATTCTTTCTGCTTCTGCCTTATTGTAGATTTAAGAAACTTCTACATTTTATATCAAATAAGTCACAGCTACATGTACAGATGCATCTTTTCTGATATTTACTTCTAGAGTAAGATTAGGTAATAATTACTAAAACTACATCAGTCTTTATATTTAAAATTATTTCTTTAACCGTTCTTTATATTGTTTTTAGTGTAAAAATTATATTGAGGCATTATGGATATAATAGTCACACCTACTCTTATAAATCATATCAATATACATTTAAAATATAGAAAAATTAAAATATAGAAAAAATATAGAAAAAGATTATTTCTATAGCTGCAAGAATTTATATATATATATAAGCAAAATTGAAACTGGGTTTGAAAATTCATAAAAATATCAATGTGTACAAAGTTAAATAAATTTGCAGAGAAATCAGAAGTGAATGGATAATTCTTAAATAGCAACAATGGAAAGAAATGAGTATCAATATATAGATGTTAAAGACATCATAATTCAGAAAAAAATTATAATGAGAAAGGTAAAATATATTTTTACTTATTTATATACTCTTGAATATCTCATCTTTCTGCAAGAAAAAATTCCCAGAAAAAAAATGCCTTTAATATCTAATGCTGACTTCATTCTCCACATTGGATCAATTATCTAGTCTGAATAAACATTAATTGAGCCATTTAAAATATGTGCAGCTATTGTGAAGGAAAATAGGCATATAGTTTATCTCATTAGTATTAATTTGAACATTCCTGATTTTGTACATTTTCATAGGCAGAATGTATCTTTATAGTAATTCTTCAGTTATTTTTAAAAAAGAATGAACAAACAATATAGGTTTTGAAAAATACCTATTAAATTCCAGTGTTTGTTTCCCAAATGTATCAGGCAAATTTGTTTCTCTATGACTCTCTAGCAGGCTTTGTAATAAATGGTAATAGCTAGATTCTTTTTAATCCCCCTTAATTTTGTGATTACTTATATTGTTAACCTGACATCTTTTAGGCCTTTTTTTTAAAGCTTAAACTATTTCAAATACATTTACTCTAATAAACAAAGAATTCTCTGGTGGGTATTTGTCAAACTCAATATTTGCATTGAGTTTCTGTGTTCTAAAAGTTAACACAGAAATCGAAAAAGAAGACAAAGTTATTTCCAGTAAATAAAAAAAACCACAAGTCTTGTGATGCATACTTACATTGTGAAAGAATGTTTTTAGCTTCTTCTTGTCATTTAATATTAGCAAGAAATTATTTTTATTGGTATTTGAGAGGAAATGTTTCTATGTCTATTTGTATGTACCTGGTCTATGAAAATCCACACATCAGAAGGGCAGTCCAGGAAACGCTGACTCCACCCATCCAGTGTGCAAGTGTTTATGCGCCTATGAGTTGCATGCTTAAGGCAATGGTTCCTCATGGCCTTCAATTTAGTGTGCTATTCTTTTTATTTCATTTAAGATAAAATGTTGACTACTGTCATCAACGTCTTTGAGATACATAAAGTAGAAACAGTTGAACACATTTTGCTTCAAAGAAGGATTCTGATATGCAAAAATATCTAAACATATATATATAGTTGAATGCCTCAGATGAATGTACTAAGTGTGTATGTATTCTGTTCAGGAATTTTACTCCTGTACCCATATGTTCTAGGCTCTTCCCCACTTTCTCATCTTTAAGTTTCAATGTATCTGGTTTTATGTGGAGGTCCTTGATCCACTTGGACTTGAGCTTTGTACAAGGAGATAAGAATGGGTCAATTTGCATTCCTCTTCATGCTGACTGCCAGTTGAGCCAGCACCATTTGTTGAAAATGCTGTCTTTTTTCCACTGGATGGTTTTAGCTCCATTGTCAAAGATCAAGTGACCATAGGTGTGTGAGTTCATTTCTGGGTCTTCAATTCTATTCCATTGATCTACCTGCCTTTCATGCAGTTCCCCGCTCCCTCCCCCTGATTCTGTATTTCGGGTTTTTTTTATTAGATATTTTCTTTATTTACATTTCGAATGATATCCCCTTTTTCTTTTTTCTTGGTTTCCCCTCTGAAAAAAAAAAGCCCTGTTCCCACCTCTTCGCTCACCAACTCACCCTCTTCTGCTTCCTGGCTCTGGCATTCCCCTAAACTCGGACATAGAACTTTCACAAGGCCAAAGGCCTCTCCTCCCACTGATGACAGACTAGGCCATCCTCTGCTATGTTTGCAGCTGGAGCCATGAGACCCACCATGTGTACTCTTTGGTTGATGGTTTAGTCCCTGGGAGCTCTGAGGGTACTGGTTAGTTCATATTGTTGTTTCTCCTAAGGGGCTGTAAACCCCTTCAGCTCCTTGGGTCCTTTCTCTAGCTCCTTCATTGGGGACTGTGTGCTCAGTCCAATGGATGACTGTGAGCCTCTTCTTCTGTATTTGTCAGGCACTGGCAGAGCCTCTCAGGAAGCAGCTATATCAGGCTCCCATCAGCCAGCACTTGCTGGCATCCATAATAGTGTCTGGGCTTGGTGATGGAATATGGGATGGATTCTCATGTGGGGCAGTCTCTGGATTGTCCTTCCTTCAGTCTCTGCTCTACACTTTGTCTCTGCAACTCTTTCCATGGGTATTTTTTTCCCCTTCTAAGAAGGATCAAAGTATCCACACTTTGGTCTTCCAGCTTGAGGTCAGAGATGGTGATTCCACCAGAAGTTCTTTTACTGTTGAGAATAGTTTTTGCTATCCAAGGTTTTTATGTTATTCCAGATAAATTTTCAAATGGATCTTTCTAACTCTATGAAGAGTTGAATTGGAATTTTGATGGGGATTGCATTAAATCTATAGAGTACTTTCAGCAAGATGGCCGTTTTTACTATATTAATCCTGCTAATCCATGAACATGGGAGATCTTTCCATCTTCTGAGATCTTCTTCTATTTCTTTCTTCAGAGACTTGAAGTTCTTGTCATACAGATCTTTCACTTATTAGAGTCACACCAAGGTATTTTATGTGATTAATTGTGATTATTGTGAAGGGTGTTGTTTTCCTAATTCCTTTCTCAGCCTGTTTATCCTTTGTGTAGAGGAAGGCCACTGATTTAATTTTATATCCAGCTACTCTGCTGAAGTTGTTTATCAGGTTTAGGAGCTCTCTGGTGATACTTTTGGGGTCACTTAAGTATACTATCTGCAAATAGTGATAATTTGACTTCTTCCTTTCCAATTTGTATCCCTTTGATCTCCTTTTATTCTCTAATTGCTCTGGTTAGGACTTCAAGTACAATATTGAATAGATATGGAGAGAGTGGGCAGCCTTGTCTAGTCCCTGATTTTAGTGGGATTGCTTCAAGTTTCTCTCCATTTAGTTAGATGTTAGCTACTGGTTTGTTGTTTATTTCTTTTACTATGTTTATGTATGGACCATGTATTCCTGATCTTTCCAAGACTTTAAACATGATGGGATGTTGAATTTTATCAGATGCTTTCTTAACATCTAATGAAATGATCATGCTGTTTTTTCCTTTGAGGTTGTTTATGCAGTAGCATAAGTAAGCATCACTATATTCTTCCTTTTCAATTTAAGACAGTTATTATCATCAAAATACTAATTCCAATATTTATCCTGTGTTAACTGTGTTCAAAGGTATTATTTCCTAGACTTAAATTCCATGATCACAAATATTACATTCCATATTATATACATACATGCCTAAAATTGAGTATATGAATACACACTATGAAGGCAGATTACTAATCCCCTTATAATAGAGGATGAGATGAAGATTACACAATTGAAATATATAACATCATAGTGAAATAAGTATTTTATTTAGGAATCCATTCAGTAGGAGCTATATCTTCTTTAGCGTACTATTCCCTTCATAAGAATATATACCCAATGTTTGTATTTCTACTGATAACAAAGTAATTTCTAGATGGTAAAGTAAAAATCAAACCCAAGGATATGTAGTAAAATGCAATGTATTTTATCACTGTGTATTATAAGAAATAAAACAGCTACATTATATTACTTTGACTTTTTTTTATAAGCATCTTTTCTTTTTTCCTGAGACAGGGTTTCTCTGTATAGCCCTGGCTGTCCTGGAACTCACTCTGTAGACCAAGTTGGCCTCGAACTCAGAAATCCACCTGCCTCTGCCTCCCAAGTGCTGGGATTAAAGGTGTACGCTACCATTGCCCGGCTTATAAACATCGTATTATCATTTTATAAGAATCTGTAAACACACATCTTTTCTACTTGTCCATTCCATCACTATACTCCCACGATAAAATCTACCTCAATAAAGCATCATTATGTGTTGAGCTCTGCTGGTTATACATTTCCACTGCCACTTTACAACCATTAAAGTAGTTTCTTATGTGGTTTGTACATTCCCTTGATGACTGGGGTAAAGGTAACAAGGCAGGTGTGAACCCATGTACCATCTCTAGGCACGCTCCCTTCTAACTACATTTAGGGTCTCACTCAGTCTTATGAATACCAAGCTGATGAGTACTGAAGACATGTCTTAATACCATAACTAGAAGTCTATGAGCAGTTAATAGTTATTAGCCCTCCATTAGAACCACTGTGAGAGTCTGAGTTAAACCCAGCCCTAATACAAACCCTAACCCTAACCCATAACCCTAACTGTAACCATAATCCTAACTCTAACCTTAAAACCCTATTTATCTAGATCCATAGCAACACTATCCATGAGCAAATTAAGCTAAGCATGCTTATAGGCAAATGGATGTTAAACAGTCTTCTTATTTCATTCTTTTTAAAATTAACTTGATTAATAATTTCTAGAAAGATTTCTTTCAAATACATTTTAGCAGTCCAATGGCTATCTGACAATACTAGGTAAGATAATAAGGAAAATATTTCAAGAAGATATTGGTTAAAATTTATACTTCACATTAATTGCAATGAAAGATACAATTGAAACTGTACTGTAAAACAACAATGTCAACCTTTCATTGGAAAGTATAAATGACAAAGCTGAGTATGAAATGCTTGAAAATCATGTATGAACCACATTTTCTGTATCCATTCCTCTGTTGAGGGACATCTGGGTTGTTTCCAGTTTCTGGCTTTTATAAATAAGTCTGCTATGAACATAGTGGAGCATGTGTCCTTGTTACATGTTGGAGCATCTTCTGGGTATATGCCCAAAAGTGGTATAGCTGGGTCCTTTGGTAGTACTATGTTCAATTTCTGGAGGAACCACCAAACTGATTTCAAGAGTGGTTGTACCAGCTGGCAATTCCATCAGCAATGAAGTAGTGTTCCTCTTTCTCCACAACCTCGCCAGCATCTGCTGTCGCCTGAGTTTTTTATCCTAGTTATTCTGACTGGTGTGAGGTGGAATCTCAGGGTTGTTTTGATTTGCTTTTCCCTGATGACTAAGGGTGTTGAACATTTCTTTAGGTGCTTCTCAGCTATTTGGTATTCCTCAGTTGAGAATTCTTTGTTTAGTTCTTTACCCCATTTTTAATAGGGTTATTTGTTTCTCTGGAGTCTAACTTCTTGAGTTCTTTGTATATATTGGATACTAGCCCTCTATCAGATATCAGATTGGTAAAGATCTTTTCCCAATTTGTTGGTTGCCATTTTGTCCTATTGACAATGTCTTTTGCCTTACAGAAGCTTTGTAATTTTATGAAGTCCCATTTGCCAATTCTTGAACTTAGAGAATAAGCTATTGGTTTTGTTCAGGAAATTTTCCCCTGTGCCTATGTGCTCAAGGCTCTTCTCCACTTTCCTTTCTATTAGTTTGAGTGTATCTGGTTTTATGTGGAGGTCCTTGATCCATTTGGACTTGAGCTTTGTACAAGGAGATAAGAATGGATCGATTAACCTTCTTCTATATGCTAACCACCAGTTGAGCCAGCACCATTTGTAGAAAATGCTGTCTTTTTTCCACTGGGTGGTTTTAGCTCCTTTGTCAAAGATCAAGTGGCCATAGGTTTGTGGTTCATGGACTACTACTCCACTATTAAAAACAATGAAGTTATGAAATTCTTGGGGAAATGGATGGACCTGGAGGATATCATCCTGAGTGAGGTAACCCAATCACAAAAGAACACACAAAGGATGCATTCTCTGATAAGTGGATATTAGCCTAGAAGATCAGAATACACAAGTACAAACCACAAACCATAAGAAATTCAAGAATAAGGAAGACCAAAGTGAGGATACTTAATTTTTTCTTAAAATGGGGAACAAAATACCCATGGAGGGAGTTGTAGAGGCTAACTATGAAACAGAGACTAAAGGAAGGACAATTCAGAGACTGCTCCACCTGGGAATCCTTCCCATATTCAGTCATCAAAACTAGACACTATTGTGGATTCCAACAAGTGCTAGATGACAGGAGCCTAATATAGCTGTCTCCTGAGAGGCTCTGACAGTACCCAACTATACAGAAGTAGAGGCTCACAGCCATCCATTGGACTGAGCACAGGGTCCCCAATGAAGGAGCTAGAGAAAGGACCCAAGGAGCTGAAGGGTTTGCAGCCCCTTAGGAGGAATAACAATATGAACTAACTAATACCCTTAGAGCTCCCAGGAACTAACACTCCAACCATGGGGGACTCATGGCTCCAGCAGCATGCATATAGCAGAGGATGGCCAAGCCGGTCATCAATGGGAGGAGAGAACCTTGGCCCTGTGAAGGTTCTATGCCCCAGTGTAGGAGAATGCCAGGGCCAGTAAGTAGGAGGAGGTGAGATGATGAGTAGGAGGAGGGGGGAGGGAACAGGGGGTTGTTTTTGGTTTTGGTTTTTTTATTTTTTTCTTCTTTTCTTTTCTTTTTCTTTTTTTTTTGGGGGATTGGAGGGGAACCTGGGAATGGAGATATTGTAAATAAGAAAACATTAAAAAAAAGAAGAAAATCATGTATGAAAAATTATTTTAATATAAATCCAGGTATATAGCACAAATCAAATAAAAATGTAAAATATATGTGTTGCAGAACACATGGCAGTGTTGATAGTGATACGTCAAGCAATCCCCTATCTCATGAAATCAGTAGTGAGAAACATCCCTCTGTATAACTTTCTATAGTTATTTCTGTTTTAAAAATGATAGCCTAACCTAAAGTTTAGCACACATTAAAAGATACTTACTTCTGCCTTTGTTTACAAAGATTGAGTCTTGTGATTTTGGATTTTCTGATGGTAATATTTTTCTGAAAGTCATCATCAGAAAACTGAGCAATTTACTCTTCTTGAATATACATATATATATATATATATATATATAATCAATCACATCTACATAAAAGTGAAATTGACTGAGTAGGGAATTCTCAGACAAATATCACATAACACATTTTTCAACAATAATTATTATTTAGTGTTTTTAACTGAAATAGATTTAAATCATTGCCCTTCTTCCTTTATTTACTCTGTCCCCTTGTAGCTTTTCTCCCTAGTACCCTTTCCCAAACTCTGAATTTGACAATGTCTTTTTCTTTTATTATGTATATGTGTGTGTGTTTGTGTGACATATAGATGAGATAGATATAGATTGACAAATGAGATAGTTAGGTAGGTAGATAGATGATAGATAGATAGATAGATAGATAGATAGATAGATAGATAGATTAATAGATAGATTGATAGATAGATAGACTGATAGAAAAATTGAATATGTTGTCTCTTTTTGTTGTTTGTGTGATTAAGGTTTCAGAGATTACCACTGTGCATTAGACAACCAATTAGGGGGCTAATTCCTGGGAGAAAGTAATTATCATTCTCTCAGAAGTCAATAATTGTCAATATAGTTCTTTGTCTAATGCTGGGACTCTACAAAACATTTCCCCTTTAACACTTATATTTCTATTGATACTGGCGCTGTTTGCATCTTGTTTATGCATCCATTTCTAAGTGAGTGGTTTTACAGCAGACTTCCTGGTATTCTAGCTCTTATAATCGTAATACCCTCCCTTATGTGATGTTTCCTGAGTCATTGATGCAAGAATGATGATATAGATGCATCTATTTGGCTTAAGCTTCCCTTGATTTGTTGATCGCTGCATTGTGTACATTTGTGGTTTTCTGTGGCCTCGGTTTCCTGTAAGAAAGGCTTGTTTGATGAAAGATTGTAACTGTGCTTACCTGTGAGTATAAAGATAAAATTAAGAGTAGAGCAAGGAATCATAATGGTCTAATAATGTAGTTGTAGTAGATTACTTTTTAAGGTCCATGAACTCACTAACCCTAAGAGCCTGACTAGGTTTCAGTTACCAGACACAATTTCCCTTCTGTTGCAAGGACCTTGGGTACAATTACACAGGCTCTCATAGTCATGTGAGTGCCATTTTCAGAATCTTCAGCAACAGAGTCCCACCGTAAACCATTGAGAGTATATAAGGGCAACGTCCAAAGTTTACACTGATTTGGGAGTTACTTGGACTACTCTGACAAATCACTTAAAAGGAGATTTCTAATGCCTGGTGTTTGGTTTTGTTATATATTTTACAATTATCTAAAAGTATGTATAATACCTATGTGGATATGTATATATGCATGTATATATATTTTTCCCTCTTAAGGGAAGTTAAATGACTTAGCCTGACTATTTTCCCACAAAAATCATAGACTAATAAACATTATTTGACTTACTGGAATTCAGAATTCTATTTTCAATTTCAAAAATATCATAACAACAAATATCATCATGCAAACACACTTGCATTTGTTTTCTCAGTTTTCCATTTATTCACTAACAAAATTCCATCAAGAAATATTGTAAAGTTTTAAAAATATTTTCATCAACTTAAAATTAAACAAACTAATGAATATTTTGTAAACATAGATTTTAACTCATTGTAGAGTCTAGACTTATATATTTGTTTTCTCTGTAATGTATAAACTAAGAAAATAAGTTATATTAATATCCTAGCATTATATACATAAGGGAGAATAATCAGTGAAAACCATTCTGTGATTTTAAAAATTAAATGCAAGATAAAGGTTAAGAAAAAACAAGTTTATTGTATAAATTTCTTACGAATTCAGACAGGAATTCCTAATAATAGATAATAGATAAATGGATAGGTATAGGAATGAATAGATGAATGAAGGGTAGGTGAGGGAAGCAATTAGTACACCATTACCCAGAAAGGGGAAGAGGATAAAATATGATCTTAAGCTTATATTATTTGATACTGTATATATCTAACTACAAGAAAAGTATAGGAGAAGACAGGAGGACATGGGAAAGACAGATGGGCAGAACGGTATATTTCCTCTGACCATGCTTTCTCTTGTTTGCCTCACTCACAAAGGCTGGCCTAATTACAAACAGCTGACTACTCAGTTCAGAAGAGAGCTATCTTGGAGCACTGAACAAGGGACATTTGCTGTATTCCATCCCAGATATTGGTGTCCCTAATGAAGAATAAACCAGACTTGGGTCTGAGGTCAGCATGAAGCTAAGGACACAAATGGCCAGTGTTGTGACCTGGTTTCTGGTTGAGTTTTCCACTTTCCTTGTATCTGTGACGATTTTCAACAGGATTTCTTCTCTCCTTCCTCTTTCCTTCTCTGCTCCTTCTGTTTGTCCTTCTCTCTCTTCCTTCCTTCTACCTTCTCTCCCTCCTTCCTCCATATCCTCTCTCCCTCTAGCAGTCCAAGCTTCAGAGTGTAACCTCATTTGATACAGATTCAGTTCAAGAGAACTTCAGCTTGAGTCAAGTCACAGTTCGTGGATCAAATAGTAATGGGGTACCTTGGGAGTATTGGCTTAGTTTCACTTCTGCTCATAATATCTTTTAGACTCAGCATCTTTCTCTCTGTCCACATATTACTATGCCTGTCACTTAGCTCTGTCTGGCTGTATCATTTAAAGGCCATTTCAAAGGCAGTAAATCAATATTTATGCACAGACATTAAAATGAACTTCTGAAGATGTCATCAAATAATTTGTGAAACAGGAAGTTCTTCCCTATGATTAAAGATCGCTGAAAGAGTATTGTGCTTGACTGTTACTAATCTGATCTTCTACTTCTTTGACGTCAATATCTGGTTTTAAAATATAGTAAATGTTATTAAACCTTTATTTTTATGTTTTCTATTTTATTCATGAGCAATTTGTTTTCATTATGAGTAATTAATTCCTTAAAAATCATTAATACTCAATTGAATCTTAGATTTGGATGATGTATTTTACAAACTATGATAGTTTGTGATTTAAATGTTGATATTATATATTTCATTTTACTGTTATCTTTGTAATAAGAGAGACAGGAATGAACCAAGCTAATAAAATGGGAGATATTCTCCGGGCAGCTAGAAGTAATATTTTTTGCAAAACCATTCATAAGAAGAAACAACTTGCTATACCAAAGGAAATCCTTTAAGGATTAAATATTTTGTGTCAATTGTGGAAAAATTAAGGAAATTGTTTTTATAACTTATTTTCATTTACTTAAAAACATCTATTTAGCTAACTATGTCTTTGTGGCTAACAACATTTGAAAGATTTCTCGCATGTAAGACATCTTTGAATGACTCTGTATAACAGAGTGTGTTTTCATTTTTAAGTAGTTACCTTACTTTTCATAGAGTAAGAGTAAGTTGGTGATTCTTTTTTATATGGGTAAAAAGAAAATAAAATACACTGATGAAGACCTGTTTTCCTTATTCTGATTTCTCTTGTGTGAGCATCATTATTTTTAGTCACTTACAGTGAAATGATAGGAAAAGTCGAGGATGAAAAATACTCAGGATTGAAAGGATAGTGGAGGAAATTTTGGCTGTCTTCATGCCTGTGTAGGACTAAATTCGAGCTCGATTATGATATTTCAATGGATTTTTCCTGAAAGAGAAATACCAAAAGTATCCAAAGAGAGTGAAGGCTCAGGAGGTAAAATCAGTTCTAGGTAAGAATGTGGGCTGGAGGTTGTATTCACAGTAGCTACATTAATATCAGGCATGGAAACATGTAATTTCAGCATTAGGAGGCAGAGCCATAGAGATCCTTGAAATTTACTGGCTAGCCAGTTGAGCCAATTGTTGAGCTCCAGATTCACTGAGAGACCCTGTCTAAAGAGATTATCGTGGAGACCAACTGAGGAGATATCAATATCAAGCTCAAGCTGGTACACACAGGTTCACACACACACACACACACAAACACGTGCACACGTGCGCGCATATATGCACGCATGTGAGGGTGAGCCCATAACGGTAAAATACTATTAATTTTTTCCCCA
>NW_022196903.1:12179361-12182623 GCF_008632895.1 Mastomys coucha
AATAAGGCTAAAATTATTTGATTGATATTTTTATGGTGGTTGAGATAGAAAAATGTTCTAAATAAAATAATTTCTTGGACATAATGTGCACATGGACAAAAGAAACTCATTTCCTATCACAAAAGACACACGCTTAGCCCAATAAAGCCTGCATTACCTTCGCTGATAATCACATAGTTTCCTATAATTTTTTATGCACTTAGCTAGCAGAGGTACGACCTCCAAAGTCCCTAATTAGGCAATAAATGCTATGCATAGTTCTCTTTTAGTAAACTATTTCAAGCTGTGACTTCTTAATTGGATCAAATGCCCATTTTTGTGTTTCAATCAATCAATATTTGTCAAGAAGGTACATTTAGAATTTGTCAGGTATTGGGGATTGACAATTATTCAGACATCTCCAAAAGACAGTGACTACAGAAAGGGTTAGAGGCCTGTGGACTCGGTCACCTTGCCTGTTACCTATTAGCACCGTGTCCTTGTTTTGCTCAGTCTTTCACAAACCCTACCTCATCAAGAATGCACTATTTCTAAGAAGAGAGTTACATTCTGAGAACACTGAGTTTCCGGGAACACAATGTCAGCGAGACAGATTGTCTTCCATAGGTAGGATTCTCAGTAATGACGTACAGCTACAACTATGGCCCTTTCGTCTGCGCAAAAAGCATGCAAGAGATTCGAGGATGCCTGTTCAGAAGAACGAACAGGTAAATTCTTTGAAAATCTTACCATCTATATTAACGGACCCTTTAAAACTCCGTGCATGCTTCAGTTTGATGTTTTGAACCAAATGAGGCGACAGCAAAATCAAAAAGGAAAAACAGCACCGAAGTGCGTGTTGCCACAAGAATCTTATGTGAGACAGGAGCAAAATTAACGCGCTGGAGCCATCTTCTGACTGCACGGGACTGCGGCAGCTCACAATGGTCGCTGTGCTAATAAGTTAGGGGCAGATGCTTGCCACAGACAAGTCAGGCTTTTATATGCTCTTGCTTTTCCCTAATGACCTGCCTTAATACGGTCTACACTTTGGTTCTGTCTACTCTCCTTCTTTCGGAAACAATGCAATTATTTGGATTTTGGTTTCATTTCTGACAGTCTCAAAAAAAAAAAAAAAAAAAAAAAGGTGTGGACCCCGAGAGAAAGAGAGGAGGCAATTATCCGAAATTTCAGGGCCCAATTTCATAGAAGAACAAAGCTCAATTCCCCTCCAATGGGAGGGGAAGCCATTGGCATGAATGGCCCATAGTGAACAATCTGTAGCTTTATTGACGGGAAAGTAATATGGAGAACATAAACCTGTTTTTACTTATTTTTAGTCTATTCTTTCTGTTTTGCGGATGGTCTAACTTCACATGTGTTTAAGAGTCACTGAAATGAATACACAGCTAAGAACACAGTACACCAGTGTCACACAGCACGTGGGCCACAGTTAGAAAGCATAGTTTCAGCATAGGCTGCTAACCTTTAGAAAATAAGCAAATTTCGTTTTTTGCTAGCATTTGGAGTGGGTCCAGCATGCATCCATACCCAGAGGGTGTTGACTTGAACTCTTCTCAACCTGATATATCTGTAAAAAGGGAGAGCTGAGAGAAATATACACAAAAGTGCCCTTTAGGCTTCCGTGACCCTGGCAATATATTCCTCTCTATGATTGCAAATATTTAATCATTTGCTCTGTACACACAGCAGTCACAAAATGTTTTTCAGTGTATTTCTGGGAAATGGGGAAAATGTCAGCGTTGTGAGAGAAGGGTGTCCTTAGAACAAAACTATGGGTGGACAACTATCTACCTCTACGGACAACAGGTCTACTCCAAGGCCTGCAGGGTTTGAGCTGAAACTGGGAAAAACTGGGAGTTAACTCTAAGGCACTATACTTATTGTCACACAATTCCTCCTGTATTATAGGAAAGGGGTATTTTATTCAGTTATATAAAATAATGAATATTAGCTCCTCGTAAAATGAAAATATGATTAAAGTTAGCTCAATGGTGGCCGGGGACTAAATATTCATCCAGTTACCACTGACAGAACTTATCCAACTTGAACTCCTAAGAGTTCTTTTGTTGTGTTTTTCCTTTTGTTTTGGAATCAACCCCACCTCACCCCCATTTTCTTGTTTGTTTGTTTTTCCCAACAAGGAATTTTTAGAGTTTCAAGAAAAGAATGAAAATCTAAAACAAACAGACTAACAAAAAATATTTGGACAGTAAAAATGATACAAGAAATTTAAAAATATATACTTGTTCAAATTTAAACAAGGTTTTGAAACAATGAGATAAAGAAATTGGTTTAAAATTAGTTCCTCTGTCTGTTTTCCCCACCCCTTGGCCACTACACTTTGTGTTAACAGGGAAAAGAGTGTGGGGGAGGAGAACAGCTTTCCCAGCATTGATACCTGAAAAAGTTTTCCTCCCTCTGCCCCTGCCCCCAGCCTTCAAGAAAGTTTTATTTCTTGCTCAGTAGGTGTGGTAAGAGACAGGAAAGAATATGATACTGTACCATTAACATTTTTAAAAAGTGAACTGTTACGTTTGAGGAAATAAAGAGCCTGAAAGTTAATTAACAAACTGAGTGGAAGAAATAACATCCTCTAAAATTTTATAGAATGTAAATTTATAACCATCTGGCCATAAATTGCTGATGTTGAAGAGTGGCAAGCAACATTTACATGCAGAACCTGCTTCAGTGTCTTTGGGAGGGGTGAACTTGGCATGACTTTTTGTTTATTTGCCCCGGCCTTGATTTTTTTTCCGAGGCATTACATGACCTGCTCCGTGAAAGAAGCCCTTGTGTGAGGACGTGAAATCTGTTACAAATATTTACCATTGGGGAACGCAGGAGCGTGGAGGAGTGCCAGCCAGACTAACTATAAAATTCACTGCACATTTTGGAACTAGTCACTCAGATCACACTGGGCTAAAATTCCTTTTTCTAATGAGATCATGCTGCCACATATTATTGGCCTTTTGTGCTATCAAATTATGAATTCCATACTTTTCCCTAGATAAAATATTTACCTTTAAATAGCTGGATGCAAGCCTGCATCCCTTAGCTACCACTGTTCCTCTGATGATGGAGAGAGTACCACTAATGTTGAAAAAAGTGACTGCCATTTAGAAAAAAAGAGGAGAGGGGATGAATAGAGAGTGATTTTTGTTTGAGATTTCTGCTGGACTTAAACTTTAAAACTTCAGTCAGACTACCTGGTTTAGAAGGGGGATACCCCTCAGTCTCTGCTAAAGAAGGGAGGAAGGAA